>NC_013663.1:0-16627 GCF_001858045.2 Oreochromis niloticus | reverse complement strand
ATGTGCAATATTATAATAATATAATACACACACATTGGATACATGACTCGTGCATTGATAGTACTAGATATACACACATTAAGTAATATTTTATGCATATATTAAAGCGCTGAAAGTTACTTCTAGAGCTTTTCCTGTTTCCGGGGGGTTTGCAGGAATATTAGAGATCTTAGGAGTTTTGGGGGGGTAGGGGGGGGGTTTACGCGCGCAAAAACCGAATGTTAATAGAAAAATTAGGAGAAAATTAAAATTTTGATTAAACTTTATGCTCTAGATATCAGTTATGCAATTCTTCTTAATAATATCTAACCACCATTCATACTATTTCCGTTCAAGCAAGGAAAATGTTCAACCTTGTCTGTCTTTTCTGTATGCACTCTGAAATGTCAAGTGAAAGGAAAAAAAAAGAGAACCCCCCACACCCTGGAAAGAACGCCCGGCATGGTGGGTAACGAGGAGTATGTATTAACACCATTAACTTATGCAAGCGTCGATGAAAGAATGGGGAATTATAACAATTATTGGACCTGAAATAGGAACCAGATGCCAGGAATAATTCAATTAGTGAAACCCCCACGAATAACTGTCCTTGACCTTCAAGAACCGTTAACATTGAGAAATCAACTGATGGTGGGCTCTTACTACATTAAATAATTCGGAAGTATAGGATGGTGGGTACTTGGTATATCTTAACGTATGAGAGTTGTGTTCGGTCTTAAACTGTCGTTTAGTGGTTTTGAAATGTTTTTGGAAAGTTCCATTTACTGGTTTATGTTTCTCTTAGTTGTAAATGTTGTTGGCAAATATGTGGGGGAGCAGTGGATGTCTTTTAAAAAAGTATGTATTTATATATAGGATATGTTTGATATAAAATAATGGTGATAATACATATATGCATTGTATTTGCATGAAGGCAGAGCTCGGCAAAGAATAGTTTAAATTAGAATCCTAGCTTTGGGAGTTAGGGGTAAGGGTTAAAATCCCTTTTCTTTGAAGCAGTAGGAAGGACTTTAACCTTCGACATCCGGTTTACAAGACCGGCGCTCTGGTGCTGAGCTACTAGTGCAGTGTCACTCAAGGATTTTGTTTTCTAGCCAGCCGGTAATAGGGGCGAGAACGAGGAAGAGGAAGAAGTAGAGGAAAGATGCAATTTGGCCAATAATGACGAAGGGGTGTTCAACGGGCATGCCTCCAATTCAAGTGAGGATGGCGACGTCTGCAATTAAAAGTCAGAATAAGAATTGTGTGATAGGGCGGAAGGTTAGGCCTCGTTGTTTAGAGGTATGGAGAATGGGTACAACTATCAGGACAAGGATTGAGAATAAGAGGGCGAGGACTCCACCAAGTTTGTTGGGAATTGAGCGTAGGATGGCGTAGGCAAATAAGAAGTACCATTCGGGTTTAATGTGGGGAGGGGTAACTAGAGGGTTTGCGGGGGTGAAGTTGTCAGGATCACCAAGTAGATTGGGGGAGAAGAGGGCTAAAGAAATAAGGGCAATTAAAAGAATTGCGAAGCCTAATAAGTCTTTGTAAGAAAAGTAGGGGTGAAATGAGATTTTGTCGGCGTCTGAGTTTAGGCCTGTGGGGTTATTAGATCCAGTTTCGTGAAGAAAAATTAAGTGGACTATTGTTGCAGCTGCAATGATGAAGGGGAAGAGGAAATGGAAGGCGAAAAAGCGAGTTAGGGTGGCATTGTCTACGGAGAATCCCCCTCAGATTCATTGGACTAAGGAATTGCCAATGTAAGGGATTGCGGAGAGAAGGTTGGTAATGACGGTAGCGCCTCAGAATGATATTTGTCCTCATGGGAGGACGTAGCCTACGAAGGCTGTTATTATAGTTAGGAGGAGGAGAATGACTCCAATGTTTCAGGTTTCTTTGTACAGGTAAGAGCCGTAATATAAGCCTCGTCCGATGTGGAGATAAATACAAATGAAGAAGAAAGATGCGCCGTTGGCATGTATGTTTCGAATGAGTCAGCCGTAGTTTACATCTCGACAAATATGAGCAACGGAGGAGAAGGCTGTGGCGATGTCGGAAGTATAGTGTATGGCTAGGAAAAGGCCTGTCAGGATTTGGGCGGCTAGACAGAGGCCTAGTAGAGATCCAAAGTTTCATCAAACGGAAATGTTTGAGGGGGCTGGGAGGTCAACTAGTGCGTCGTTTGCAATTTTTAGGAGTGGGTGGGTTTTTCGGAGGTTAGCCATTATTGTTTTTGTAGTTGAATAACAACGGTGGTTTTTCAAGTCATTAGTCCTGGTTAAAGTCCTGGCAGAAACTATGGTTTATGTTATGTTTATATTCTTGTTTGGGTTGGTATTAGGTCTTGCGGCGGTTGCTTCTAATCCTTCGCCATATTTTGCAGCGTTGGGATTGGTTGCGGTAGCAGGCATAGGGTGTGGGGTGTTGGTGGGGCATGGGGGGTCTTTTTTATCCTTGGTCTTATTTTTAATTTATTTGGGAGGAATGTTGGTAGTGTTTGCATATTCGGCGGCGTTGGCGGCTGAGCCTTATCCGGAGGGTTGAGGTAGTTGGCCTGTTTTGGGGGTGATGATGGCTTATATGGTGGGGGTGTGTGCGGCGGCAGGGTTGTTTTGAGGTGGGTGATATAAGGGGGCTTGAGTGTCTGCTGATGAGTTTGCTGAGTTCTCTGTTTTTCGGGGGGATATTGGAGGGGTAGCTTTGATGTATTCGGTAGGTGGCGGTGTTTTGGCGATGGGGGCTTGAGTGTTGTTGTTAACGTTGTTTGTGGTGTTGGAGTTAACGCGGGGGCTTAGTCGAGGGGCTCTTCGAGCTGTTTAATAAAGTAGTAGTAGGAGAGCTAGGCTGAAGGTGAAGAAGAAGAGTGAGAGGTAGGTTTTGATTATACCTTGTTGAATATTGTTGGTTGTTGTAATTAGGGGGAGGTTGAGGGTGGCAGTTGCTTTTGGACCGACTTTTTCTAACCAAGTTTGGTCGACTGTTTGGGAGGCAATGGTTTGTCCTAAAACTAGGTTAAGTTTGGGAGCAAGGCGATGGACAACTATTGGGAAGAATCCTAATATGTTAGAGAAATGGTGGGGAGAAAGTTTTGGGGTTGGCTTGTATTGTTTATTGGTTAGTGAGGCGAGTTCTAGTGCGGTGAGAAGGCCGATAATAGTTACCGCTAGGGCGGCAGTTTTGAGAAGAAGAGGTATGGATATAACTGGTGTTTTTAGGGGTGTGATGTTGGAGGTGATTAGGAGGCCGGCGATAATGCTTCCTCAGGCTAATCGTTTGATGGGATTAATAACTGTTGGGTTGTTTTCGTTGATGGGGGAAAGCGGGTTGAAGCGGGGGTGGCCTATTGAGACAAAGAAAATTACTCGGAGGCTGTAGACAGCGGCGAAAGAAGTGGCTAGGAGGGTGAGGAAAAGGGCTCAGGCGTTTAGGTAAGATGTGTTTAGGGCTTCAATAATGGCATCTTTAGAGAAGAATCCTGCTAAGAAGGGAGTTCCTGTGAGAGCTAAGCTTCCGATAGTTAAGCAGGAGGAAGTGAAGGGGGTTAGGTGATGTATGCCTCCTATTTTTCGGATGTCTTGTTCGTCGTTTAGGCTGTGGATAATGGACCCTGAGCAGAGGAAAAGCATGGCTTTAAAGAATGCGTGGGTACAGATGTGGAGGAAGGCAAGTTGTGGTTGGTTGAGTCCAATTGTTACTATTATTAGGCCCAATTGACTTGATGTTGAGAAGGCAACGATTTTTTTGATGTCATTTTGGGTGAGGGCACAGGTTGCGGTAAAAAGGGTGGTGAGGGCTCCTAAGCAGAGGCAGATAGTCAGGGCGGTGTGGTTGTTTTCTAGCATAGGGCTCATACGGATAAGGAGGAAGATGCCTGCTACTACTATGGTACTTGAATGCAGTAGGGCAGAGACCGGTGTAGGACCTTCTATGGCAGAAGGGAGCCAGGGATGGAGGCCGAATTGCGCGGACTTACCAGTGGCAGCAAGGATGAGGCCAACAAGGGGGTAAGTTAAATCAAAATCTTTAGATAAAGTAAATATTTGTTGTATTTCTCAAGAGTTGAGGGAAGTTGCGATTCAAGCTATAGCAAAAATTAGGCCGATGTCTCCTACTCGGTTGTAGATTACTGCTTGGAGGGCGGCGGTGTTTGCATCTGCACGGCCGTATCATCAGCCGATGAGAAGAAAAGACATAATTCCAACACCCTCTCATCCGATGAATAGCTGAAATATATTATTTGCGGTAACGAGGGTAATTATAGCGATGAGGAAAATTAGGAGGTATTTAAAAAAGCGATTTATGTTTGGGTCGGCATGCATATACCAGGAGGCAAACTCTAGGATGGACCAGGTGACATAGAGGGCGACGGGGGTGAAGATAATTGAGTAAATATCAAATTTGAGGCTGATATTTACATCAAAGGTGTGGGTATTTATTCAAGTTCAACTGGTGATAATTGTTTCTGCGCCTTCGTTGAGGAAGAGGCAAAGAGGAAGAATGCTGATAAAGAAGGCTCATTTTACTGCTGTCTTGACCTGTGTGAGTGCCCAGTTAGAGGGAAGAGGGTGGGGGGAGAAGGAGGTAAGGACGGGAAATGCGAGTAGTAAAAAAATGATGATTAGGCTGGTAGCTATTATGATTGAGGTGAGGTGCATAGCTGCTACTTGGATTTGCACCAAGAGTTTTTGGTTCCTAAGACCAACGGATGAGCTGTTATCCTTTAGAAGCAGGGCGAGTGAGCTTGGGAGTCTAACCCAAGAGGCAAAGATTAGCAGTCTTTGTTGTTGTCAACCTCTCTCGGTGGATAAGGGGGTTTTAACCTCTGTCTTTAGAATCACAATCTAATATTTTTGTTAAACTATATCTACAGGCGGTCCAACCTCAAATTAGTTCGGGCTTGGGAATTAGAAGAATGAGGGGTAGGAGATGGAGGGCTATGAGTAGGTGTTCTCGGGAGTGTGTTGGGTCGAGGGAAATAATATGTGTTGGTAGCGGCCCTCGTTGTGTTATGAGAAACATGTATAGGGAGTAGCCTGCAGTAATTAGAGTTCCAGCCCCCGTAAGTGCAATTGTTCATCAGGATCAGTGGAATAAGGAGGTAATAATTATGAGTTCTCCTATGAGGTTTGGGAGAGGGGGAAGTGCAAGATTTGCGAGGCTGGCAATGAACCATCATGCGGTTATTAGGGGTAAAACCATTTGGAGTCCTCGCGCTAAAATTATAGTTCGGCTGTGTGTTCGTTCGTAGTTCGTGTTAGCTAAGCAGAAGAGGGCGGAGGAAGTTAAACCGTGTGCGATTATTAGAATGAGGGCGCCTGTAAAGCCTCAGGGGGTTTGGATTAGAATGCCGGCTGCTACGAGGCCTATATGGCTTACGGAGGAGTAAGCAATGAGTGACTTTAGATCTGTTTGGCGGAGGCAGATAGAGCCTGTTATAATTACACCTCAGAGAGCGAAGATAATGAAGGGATAACTGAGTTCTTTGGTGAGGGGTTCTAGCATAATTATTATTCGTATTATTCCATAACCTCCCAGTTTTAGTAGCACTGCGGCTAGTACTATAGAACCTGCGATTGGGGCTTCAACGTGTGCTTTAGGAAGTCAAAGGTGGGCCCCGTAGAGGGGCATTTTTACTAGGAAGGCGAGTAAGCAACCGGCTCATCATAGTTTGTCGGCGAAAGAAGAAAGTTGTATAGAAGGAGTATACTGTAGTGTTAGAAGGGATAAGGTTCCAGTGCTATTTTGGAGTAGCAGGAGGGCAACAAGGAGGGGGAGTGAGCCTGCTAATGTATAAAATAGAAAGTAGGTCCCTGCGTTTAGTCGTTCTGTTTGATTACCTCAGCGGGTAATGATAATTAGGGTTGGAATGAGGGTGGCTTCAAATATAATGTAAAATATAATTACTTCGGTTGCGCTGAAAGCTATAATGAGGAAAATTTGTAGGGATGTAAGGAGGGTGATGTAGGTTCGTTGGCGAGAGATGGGTTCGGATGCTGTGTGGTTTTGGCTTGCAAGAATTATTAGGGGGAGGAGCCAGCAGGTTAGTGCAAGGAGGGGGGTGGAAAGAGGGTCAGTTGCCATGTAAGGGCTAAGGAAGGATCAGCCTGATTCTGTGGATGATTTTAATCAGGTTAAGCTAATTAAGGAAATGATTAGACTGTATGAAAGGGTGGTGGATCAGAGGTGTTTGGCGGGGGTAATTCAAATAGTGGGAACAAGCATAATAGTAGGGAGAAGAATTTTTAGCATTGTAGTAGATTTAGGCTTTGGAGTCGGTCTGTTCCGTGGGTTCGAGCAGTAGCGACGAGTAGCGCGAGGCCGGCACTTGCTTCGCAGGCTGAAAAAGCCAGAAGAAGTATGGGGGAGGCTGAAAAACTGACGGAGTTAAGTTGGAGGGTCCAGAGGGAGAGAGCAATAAAGAGTGAAAGTATTATACCCTCCAAGCATAGGAGGGCGGAAAGGAGGTGGGTTCGATGAAATGCTAGGCCGGCTAGGCCCAGAAGGAAGGTTGAGGAAAAGGCGAAATGTGTGGGAGTCATTAGACGGTTGTGGACTTTAACCACAAGTTCTTGAGCCGAAATCAAGGGTTTTTCTTAAACTAACGGCCTATTCGGCCCATTCTAGGCCGCCTTGGGTTCATTCATAGATCAGCCCGAGGGTTAGTAAAATGAGTACAGTGAAGGCTCAGACAAATGTTATGAGGGGGGAAGAGAGTTGATCTCCCCAGGGAAGGGGAAGGAGTAGTGCGATTTCTAGATCAAATAGGAGGAAGAGGATTGCAACGAGGAAGAAGCGGAGGGAGAAGGGCAGACGGGCGGACCCTAAGGGGTCGAAGCCACATTCGTAGGGGGAGAGCTTTTCATGATCTGGGGTTATTTGGGGAAGTCAAAAAGAGACAATGGCTAGAATAGTGGAGAGGGTAATGGAAATAATAAGTATCGTTGTGACTAAATTCATTATCTTTCCTTGGGCTTTAACCAAGACTAAGTGATTGGAAGTCACATGTACTAGCTTTAATACTAGAAAGATATGAGCCTCATCAGTAAATTGAGATGTAGAGGAATAATCAGACAACGTCTACAAAGTGTCAGTATCAGGCAGCTGCTTCGAATCCGAAGTGGTGTTCTGATGTAAAGTGGTATTGAACTTGCCGTAGAAGGCAGACGGCCAGGAAAGTAGAGCCAATAATTACGTGAAGTCCATGGAAGCCAGTTGCTACGAAAAAGGTGGAGCCATAAACTCCGTCTGCGATTGTGAAGGGGGCTTCGTAGTATTCCATGGCTTGGAGGAAGGTGAAGTAAAAGCCTAAAAGAATGGTTAGGGCAAGGGATTGAATAGCTTCTTTTCGATGTCCCTCTATAATGCTATGGTGTGCTCAAGTAACTGTAACTCCAGAAGCTAGTAGGACGGCTGTGTTGAGTAGTGGTACTTCGAAGGGGTCAAGGGGGGTGATTCCTGTAGGGGGTCAGCAGCCTCCCAGTTCAGGGGTGGGGGCGAGGCTAGAGTGGTAAAAGGCTCAGAAGAAGCCTAGAAAAAAGAAAACTTCCGAAGTAATAAAGAGAATTATACCGTATCGAAGGCCTTTTTGGACAGGAGGAGTGTGGTGTCCTTGAAATGTTCCTTCTCGGATGATATCTCGTCATCATTGGTACATTGTTAGGAGAAGGAGAATTAGGCCTAGAGTTATTAAGGTTGTATTGTGGAAGTGCATTCAGATTGCTAAACCAGAGGTTATTAGGAGGGCGGCTACGGCGCCTGTTAGGGGTCATGGGCTGGGGTCAACTATGTGATATGCGTGTGCTTGATGGGCCATTAAACGTTTTCTTGTAGGTAAAGGCTTAAAAGAAGAACAAAGACATAGGCCTGAATTATGGCTACTGCAATTTCCAGAAGGGTTAGCAGAAAGAGTAATACTGCAGTTAGGATCGCTACTGTAGGTATAAGGGGAAGAAGAACGAAGGCGGCGGTGGCGATGAGTTGAATTAAGAGATGACCAGCTGTAAGATTTGCGGTTAGTCGAACTCCAAGTGCGAGGGGCCGAATAAATAGGCTAATTGTTTCGATAATGATTAGGACAGGGATCAAGAGGGTAGGAGTGCCTTCTGGCAGAAGGTGGCCTAGCGCATGTGTAGGTTGGTTTCGTATACCAATAATGACTGTAGCAAGTCAGAGGGGTACAGCGAAGGCTATGTTGAGAGAAAGTTGTGTTGTGGGGGTGAAGGTGTAGGGTAGAAGGCCAAGTATGTTTAAGGTAATAAGAAAGAGTATAAGGGAGGCGAGGAGGGTGGCTCACTTATGGCCCCCTAAGCTTAAGGGCTGGAAAATTTGTTGGGTAAAGCGGTTAATAAATCATCCTTGGAGTGTAATGAGACGGTTATTTAATCAACGTGTAGTGGGCTTTGGATAGAGGATTCAAGGTAGGCTAAGAGCAAGGGCAATTAGGGGAATTCCCAGGTATGTGGGGCTCATAAATTGGTCAAAGAAGCTTAGTGTCATGGTCAGGTTCAGGGCTCTGTTTTGGGTTTTTCTGTGCTTTGGAGAGTGGGGTCGTTTGGGAAAGTGTGTGCTAGAACTTTTGGGGGAATGACTGTCAGGAAAATTAGTCAAGAGAAGACTAGGATGGCAAATCAAGGCGCGGGGTTAAGTTGTGGCATCTCGCTAGGGGTGGGTGGGGGCCACCAATCTTTAGCTTAAAAGGCTAACGCTATTCCCTATTTAGCTTCTTAGCGAAGCGTCTTCAAGTATTAAGGATGATCAGTTTTCAAAGTGTTCTAGTGGGACTGCTTCTACCACGATAGGCATAAAGCTGTGGTTTGCGCCGCAAATTTCAGAGCATTGCCCATAGAAAACTCCGGGACGGGATGCAATAAATGCTGTTTGGTTTAGGCGTCCAGGGACGGCGTCTATTTTTACTCCTAGGCTTGGGACGGCTCAGGAGTGAAGTACGTCTTCGGCTGAGATTAAAATTCGAATGGGGGATTCAACTGGAACTACTATTCGATGGTCTGTTTCTAGGAGGCGAAACTGACCTGGGGCCAGGTCTTGTGTTGGGATTATATAAGAATCGAAGCCGAGATCTTCATAATCAGTGTACTCGTAGCTTCAGTATCATCGATGGCCCATGGCCTTAATTGTGAGATGTGGGTCATTGATCTCGTCCATGAGGTAAAGGATGCGTAGGGAGGGGAGGGCGATGAGGATTAGAATAATAGCCGGGAGCAAGGTTCAGATGATTTCAATTTCTTGGGAGTCTAGGATAAATTTGTTAGTAAGCTTGGTTGTTACTATAGCCACAATAATGTAAAGCACGAGTGTGCTGATTAGGAAGACGATTATTAGGGCGTGGTCGTGAAAGTGAAGAAGTTCTTCTATTACAGGTGAAGCTGCATCTTGGAATCCTAGTTGAGAGGGATGTGCCATTGTTGTAAGACACGCGGGGCTTTAACCCGCAATTTTGCCTTGACAAGGCAATGTAATAATCGACTTTACTAGTGTCTTATGAAGAAAGTGACAGAGTGGTTATGTGGCTGGCTTGAAACCAGTTTATGGGGGTTCAATTCCTCCCTTTCTCGTTAGTGGGATTTTGAGGGGGCGGCAGTAGATTTTCCGTAGTCTAATCAGGCTTGTTGAACTTGGACGAATGCAGGTTCTTCAAAGGTGTGGTAAGGGGGAGGGCAGCCGTGAAGTCACTCTACGTTTGTTGCTGTAAGTTCCACTGATAGGACTTCTCGTTTAGCGGCAAATGCTTCTCAAATAATAAATAAAAACATAATTACTGCGACTATTGAAATTATTGAGCCAATAGAAGAGATTGTGTTTCAAAGGGTATAGGCGTCGGGGTAGTCGGAGTATCGTCGAGGCATCCCTGCCAGTCCTAGGAAGTGTTGTGGGAAGAAAGTAAGGTTAACCCCTACAAATATAACTCCGAAGTGGATTTTTGTTCAAGTGTCGTGAAGCGTGTATCCTGAGAATAGGGGGAATCAGTGGACGAAGCCAGCAACGATGGCGAAGACGGCTCCTATTGAGAGAACATAGTGGAAGTGGGCAACGACATAATATGTGTCGTGAAGCATGATGTCTAGAGAAGAATTGGCTCGAACAATTCCGGTTAGTCCTCCTACTGTAAAGAGGAAAATAAAACCTAGCGCTCATAAGAGGGGGGTTTCTCATTTAATGGCACCGCCGTGCAGAGTTGCTAATCAGCTGAAGACTTTTACTCCGGTTGGGATGGCAATAATTATTGTGGCGGAAGTAAAGTAAGCCCGTGTATCTACGTCCATTCCTACGGTGAACATGTGATGGGCTCAGACAATAAACCCTAAGAGGCCGATAGCCATCATGGCTCAAACCATTCCCATGTATCCGAAAGGTTCTTTTTTGCCTGCGTAGTAGGCAACAATATGGGAAATTATTCCAAAGCCGGGGAGGATAAGAATATAAACTTCAGGGTGTCCAAAGAATCAGAATAAGTGTTGGTAAAGGATGGGGTCTCCTCCTCCGGCAGGGTCAAAGAAGGTTGTGTTTAGGTTTCGGTCTGTTAGAAGTATTGTGATGCCGGCGGCAAGAACGGGTAGGGATAGTAGGAGTAGTACTGCGGTAATTAGAACGGATCATACAAAGAGGGGTGTTTGATATTGGGAGATGGCAGGGGGTTTTATGTTAATAATGGTTGTAATAAAATTAATTGCACCTAAAATAGATGACACCCCGGCCAAATGGAGGGAGAAGATGGTTAAGTCAACGGAAGGCCCAGCATGGGCGAGATTGCCTGCGAGCGGGGGATAAACAGTCCATCCTGTACCGGCCCCTGCTTCGACCCCGGATGAGGCGAGGAGAAGGAGAAATGAGGGGGGGAGGAGTCAAAAACTCATGTTATTTATTCGAGGGAAGGCCATGTCTGGTGCACCAATCATTAGTGGCACTAGTCAGTTTCCAAAACCTCCAATTATAATTGGCATTACTATAAAGAAAATTATTACGAAAGCATGTGCTGTAACAATTACATTATAAATCTGGTCGTCTCCGAGGAGAGAGCCGGGCTGGCTTAGTTCTGCCCGAATTAGGAGGCTTAATGCAGTTCCTACTATTCCGGCTCAAGCACCAAATACTAGATAGAGGGTGCCGATGTCTTTGTGATTAGTTGAGAAAAATCAACGTGTGATTGCCACAGGTAAGATGGCTGAGCGTTAAGCGGTGGATTGTAGCCCCATATACAGAGGTTCAAGTCCTCTTCTTATCAAGCCTCGAGGTGTTATACATGTCAGATTGCAAATCTGAAGTAGCAGGTTAGCCCCTGCCGGGGCTTTCCCCGCCCTTTTTAAGGCGGGCGGGGAAAGGTTAGACAGATGCTTGTTGGTTTAAGCGCTTAGCTGTTAACTAAGAGTTTGTAGGATCGAGGCCTTCCTGTCTAGTAAGGCTTTAGCTTAATTAAAATGTCTGTTTTGCATGCAGAAGATGTGGGTTAGTATCCCGCAAGTCTTAACAGGGGCTGGGAGATTTTCACTCCCGCTTAGGGCTTTGAAGGCCCTTGGTCTGGGTACTATCCTAAGCCCCTTAGGGGGTCAATAAGGCTGAGATGGCGGGGGTGAGTGGTAGGAGGCAAATTGTCAATGCAGTTGAAGTAGCGAGGGGATAAGTTAGTTGAGTGGAAGGTAAGCGTCAGGGGGCGGTGCCTAGAAGGCTGTTGGGGGAAATAGTAAGGGTTATTGCGTAGGAGAGGCGTAGGTAAAAATATAGGCTCAGGAGTGCTGAGAGGGCTGCTAGGGTTGCGGTAGGGGCAAGACCTTGTTTGGTTAATTCTTGAAGAATTAGCCATTTTGGTATGAAGCCTGTGAGAGGGGGGAGGCCTCCTAGTGAAAGGAGAATGAGGGGGGTGAGGGCTGTGAGGGCGGGGGCTTTTGCTCAGGATGTGGCAAGAGTATTAATATTTGTGGACTTGTTGAGTTTAAATACGAGGAATGTTGAGGATGTTATGATGAGGTAAGTTAGAAGGGTGAGGAGTGTGATTGAAGGGGAAAATTGTAAAACAAGAATTATTCAACCTAGGTGGGCGATTGATGAGTATGCAAGAATTTTACGGAGTTGTGTCTGGTTTAGTCCACCTCACCCTCCAATGAGGGTGGATGCGAGGCCTAAGATAATAAGGGTGGTTGAGTTTGAAGGTTGGATTTGAAGAATTAGGGCGAAGGGGGCAAGTTTTTGTCAGGTTGAAAGAATCAACCCTGTAGTAAGGTCTAGTCCTTGTAGAACTTCGGGGAGTCAAGCATGAAGAGGGGCTAAACCGATTTTGAGAGCGAGGGCAAGGGTAATCATGGTGGTTGGGAGGGGGTGTGTGATTTGTTGAATTTCTCATTGGCCTGTTAGTCAGGCGTTAGTGATGCTTGCAAATAGAAGGGTAGCTGCTGCAGCAGCTTGGGTTAAAAAATATTTGGTTGTAGCTTCGACAGCCCGGGGGTGGTGGTGTTGAGCTATAAGGGGGATGATAGCTAGCGTATTTATTTCAAGGCCTATTCAGGCGAGAAGTCAGTGGGAGCTAGCAAATGTAATTGTGGTGCCAAGGCCTAAGCCAAAGAGGAGGATGGCTAAGATGTAAGGATTCATTAGCAAAGGAAGGAGTTTAACCAACATGTTTGGGGTATGGGCCCAAAAGCTTATTTAGCTGACTTTACTAGGGAAGTGGTGTAGTGGAAGCACTAAGAGTTTTGATCTCTTCAGGTAGGGTTCGAGCCCCTTCTTTCTAAGGAGTTGGAGGGACTTTAACCCTCATGGTTCACTCTATCAAAGTGGCCCTTTATTTCAGGCACAACTCCAGGCTATAGTTGTGGGGGGAGGCCTGTTAGAGCAATTGGAAGGGAGAGGTGTCAAATTACTAGGGCGAGGGTTAGTGGGAGGAAGTTTTTTCAGATTAGGTGTATGAGCTGGTCATAACGAAATCGTGGGTAGGAAGCGCGAACTCATAGGAAGAGGACGGAGAGAAGGGTTGCTTTAATTATGAGGTTTGTTGTTGTAATTTCTGGGGTTGTGTGTAGAATGGAGGCACCTAAAAATAGTGTTGCGGAAAGTGTATTTATTAGGAGAATGTTGGCGTATTCGGCGAGGAAAAAAAGGGCGAAAGGGCCTCCTGCATATTCTACGTTAAAGCCGGAGACGAGTTCGGATTCACCTTCTGTAAGGTCGAAGGGGGCTCGGTTAGTCTCTGCAAGTGTGGAAATGTATCATATAGCAGCTAAAGGTCAGGCGGGAAAAATTAATCAAACACTTTCTTGGGCAACGCTAAATGTTTGTAGGGTAAAACCTCCAGTGAAGATGATTGCGTTTAGAAGAATCAGTCCTAGGCTGACTTCGTAGGAAATAGTCTGTGCGACAGCTCGAAGGGCTCCAATTAAGGCGTATTTTGAATTGGAGGCTCATCCTGAGCCGAGGATAGAATAGACTGCTAAGCTGGAGAGAGCAAGAATAAAGAGGATGCCAAGATTGAGGTCTGCTATTGGAAAGGGAAGGGGTATTGGAGTTCAAAGGGTAAGTGCCAGGGTGAGGGCTAGTATGGGGGTAAAAAGGAAGAGGACGGGGGAGGAGGTGGAGGGTCGAACGGGCTCTTTTATAAAAAGTTTTAGTCCGTCTGCAATTGGTTGGAGGAGGCCGTAAGGGCCTACGATGTTTGGGCCTTTTCGTAATTGCATGTAACCGAGGACTTTTCGTTCGACAAGTGTGAGGAGTGCGACGGCTAGAAGGACAAATACAATCAGAATTAGGGGGTTGAGGATAGATGTAACTAGTGTTGAGAGCATAGTTAAAGGGAGGACTTGAACCTCCGTAGAAAGGGCTTAGGTCTTTTGCAGTGTCCGGGCTCTGCCACTTTAACAAGCCATTTTCTTAGGCTAGGGGGTACGCCCTTTTGCCTATTTTAGTTGATTTCAATAGGTGAGGGTGAGGCATATTGGAAACAGGGGCCTCTTCTTTTCGGTCCTTTCGTACTAGAAAAGATCGTGGCATAGATAGAAACTGACCTGGATTACTCCGGTCTGAACTCAGATCACGTAGGACTTTAATCGTTGAACAAACGAACCCTTAATAGCGGCTGCACCATTAGGATGTCCTGATCCAACATCGAGGTCGTAAACCCTCTTGTCGATATGGGCTCTAAAAGAGGATTGCGCTGTTATCCCTAGGGTAACTCGGTCCGTTGATCGGCTATATGCCGGATCTTGTTGGTCAGAAATTCTGTTGCTTGGAGTTGTAACTCTGGGTTGTAGGAGTAGTGTGCTCCCGGTCCACATGGGGGTTGTTTGTTTCCCCGCGGTCGCCCCAACCAAAGACATTAGAACAGGGGCCAATCAGTTTTGTCTTTTATTTTAGGGGTGCTTAACATGGTCTGTTCTGGCGTCTAAAGCTCCATAGGGTCTTCTCGTCTTATGTTAATATCCCCGCTTCTGCACGGGGAGATCAATTTCATTGACTGGAAAAAGGAGACAGTTAAGCCCTCGTTATGCCATTCATACAGGTCTTCATTTAAAAGACAAGTGATTGCGCTACCTTTGCACGGTCAAAATACCGCGGCCGTTAAACTTATAGTCACAGGGCAGGCGGGACCTCTTATGTTTAGGGGTACAAGAGGCGATGTTTTTGGTAAACAGGCGAGGCTTGTGTTTGCCGAGTTCCTTCTTTTTCTTTTAGTCTTTCCCGGTTGGCACACCAGTGTGGGGTTAACGGTGGGGGGGGGGGTTAGGTGGTTTTCTAGTTGTTTGTTTTTTGTCTAGTTCCCTCTTTGTTTTGGGGCCGTTAATGGTCGGTGAATGGTTCGCTCCGAGTTACACTTGTGCGGGGAGAGAGGGGGTCTCTCTTATTACTCATATTAGCATAAACACTTCCATATTTTTATGGAACGGCCTGGTAGGTTTAGGGGGGTGAGATTGTGTTGTCTTTATTAGAAGGCTGGTTATGTAATGTTCGAGCTTTAACGCTTTCTGGGTAGGTGGCTGCTTTTAGGCCCACTAGAACATTAGGCCTTTAAGTTTGTTGTGATCTTTACCCTCCTTGGAAAGTTGTATCTTGTTTCAAAGGGGCTGTACCCCCTTTGACTAACTCCTTTAGTTTCTTTTGTTCGGTGTGGAGGCCTTGGGCCAATGGGGGTAAAGAATTTAAAGGGCTGAACTTCTATTCAGTTCTCAGGCAACCAGCTATAACTAGGCTCGGTAGGTCTGTCACCTCTACTCAAAGTTCTTCCCACTCTTTTGCCACAGAGACGGGGTGGTCCTATAAATTAGACTGTCTTGGAGTAGCTCGCTTAGTTTCGGGGTATTAAACTATAATGCTTTTTGCTTAAGGTTTTCTGGCTAAATCATGATGCAAAAGGTACGAGGGGCGGTCTCTGCTTTTTAGTGCTTTACTGGGTTGTTTCATTACTCTTTCAGCTTTCCCTTGCGGTACTTTCTCTGTTGCTCCTAGGTCCTTTTTCGTCGCCCGTACTTAGGTGGGAAAATGGTTTGTTTGTTGGGTGGTGGTGTGTTTGGGGGTATAGATAGGGTGGGTTTGGGGTTGATGGGTGGGCTAGCTATTGGGCGTCAGGGTGACCCGATTTGCACGGGTGACTTCTCAGTGTAAGGGAGATGCTTTTCTGGCTTAGCTACACTCTGATTTTTCCAAGTGCACCTTCCGGTACACTTACCATGTTACGACTTGCCTCCCCTTTACCGGTGAAATGTATTATTTATAGGGTGCTGGTTGGCTTGGGGAGAGTGACGGGCGGTGTGTGCGCGCTTCAGGGCCGGTTTCAGCGGAACGCTCTAATTTCTGCTTACTGCTAAATCCTCCTTCTAATGCATATTTCATTACATTGTTCGTGTTCCCTGTAGTAGGGAATGTAGCCCATTTCTTCCCCTCTCATATGCTACACCTCGACCTGGCGTTTTGAGTTGTACTAGTTCTGCTTACTGTGGTTCCTTCACAGGGTAAGCTGACGACGGCGGTATATAGGCGGGAAGAACAAGAGAGGGTGAGGTTTAACGGGGGTTATCGGTTCTAGAACAGGCTCCTCTAGGTGGATCTAAAGCACCGCCAAGTCCTTTGGGTTTTAAGCTAGTGCTCGTAGTACCCGGGCGGATAGCGGGTGTAGTGGGCTATCAAAGTTTAGGGCTGGGCATAGTGGGGTATCTAATCCCAGTTTGTTTCGCAGCTTTCGTGGGGTCGGAGATATAAAGCCACTTTCGTAGTGGGGCTTCTTTCCCTCGGGTACGTATAACAGTTCTGAGGGTATTCGGCTTTAGTTTAAAAGACTTCCTAACCACTCTTTACGCCGATGTCTATCAACTTGAGCCTCTCGTATAACCGCGGTGGCTGGCACGAGTTTTACCGGCTCTCTTGGCTTTAACTAAGTCAAGTTTTCACTCATGGCTTAATGTCTATCACTGCTGAGTTCCCTTGAGGGTGTGGCTAAGCAAGGTGTCATGGGCTGTGGGGTTGTGCCTGATACCGGCTCCTTGTTTTCGGGCAGAAAACTGTGGGCATTCTCACAGGGGGGCGGAGACTTGCATGTGTAAGTTTAGCCAAAGCTGACAGTAAAGTCAGGACCAAGCCTTTGTGCTTACGGGGCCTTTCTAGGGTCCGTCTTAACATCTTCAGTGTTATGCTTTAGTTAAGCTACGCTAGC
>NW_020329460.1:0-48909 GCF_001858045.2 Oreochromis niloticus | reverse complement strand
GCATTTATTTAAAAGGGAAAGTGCATATTAATGAATATATCAATGTAAATAAGGCAGAGTTAGCCAAAGGGCTGCTTTTCATCTGTGGTCACTGGTAATACATGCAGTGTTGGGGAGTAATGGAATACATGTACCGCCGTTACGTATTTAAAATACAAAATATGAGTAACTGTATTCCGTTACAGTTACCGTTTAAAAAGCTGGTATTCAGAATACAGTTACTTTGTTGAAATGAATGGATTACACGGCGGTATTTTCCTGTTTCATAAGGCTATGCCCTCTTTATTTTTGCTTTCCACGCTGGTGGAAACCCAAACAAAACACGCATTAAGAGGCTCTAATGCCTGTGTCTCAATCTCTCGGCCCATGTCACCTCTACTTGCAGCCCGCATAATGATGTGAAGAAATATTTTTAAAAATTATTCACAAAAATGATTCAATATGAAGGCAATAGGCAGAGTGTTACAGGCATAGCTGTAAAGAATGTAGCCTCATGGGCAGTGTAGTCCGAGAATGGACTGCCATACCCGTTATGTGTCTGTGCGCGAGGAAGAGAGAAAAAGTCGGAAAGTACGACTTGTCACCGACCAGAAACGGGAGCTGGAGCTGGGATGTAAATATAATAATAACCACTGCAGCTAAGAAGAGTGCCTGACGAGCCCAGTTGTAAGTAAGCTATTAAGACTCGATTGTTCACTGTGCTTGTGTTTTCCTCTGAAACAATAAGTTCCGTTGAAGCAGCCTTTCAACGCCTCTCTCTGTCTCTCGCTAGCAAAGTTGACCCAGACAACAAAGTAAAGCTAGTTTTTGGCAACGAGCCCGACATGAACCTGACGTATTAGCCAGAGGTCCCTTTACTACGGTTCGGAGCCACGGACCTGTTTTATATATGCGCGGAATAGTTTTCTATGAGATCGCTGCAAAAAGTGCAGCCTTACCTAATGTTCACCCTACTGTTACTCATTAGTGTGAATGCTTGTAAAAGCATTCACAGTATTGTTGTTGTAATCTTTATTTTTCTATTTTATTAGTGTGAATGCTTGTAAAAGCATTCACAGTATTGTTCTTCTAATCTTTATTAGTGTGAATGCTTGTAAAAGCATTCACAGTATTGTTCTTCTAATCTTTATTATTAGTGTGAATGCTTGTAAAAGCATTCACAGTATTGTTGTTGTAATCTTTATTAGTGTGAATGCTTGTAAAAGCATTCACAGTATTGTTGTTGTAATCTTTATTATTAGTGTGAATGCTTGTAAAAGCATTCACAGTATTGTTGTTGTAATCTTTATTAGTGTGAATGCTTGTTAAAGCATTCACAGTATTGTTCTTCTAATCTTTATTATTATTATTATCTATACCACATTCCGTACGTTTTTTGGCATCTAACTCCTTTAAAACCGTTTAACTTAGAAAAACCATTCAAACACCATTAGATTCCTCTTCTTTTGGACATTAATGCTTCTATTTTTCTCATTCATAACATTTATATTTTTAAAATTATTCAACTTTTTTCAACAAAAATTTCCCATGTATTTCAATGGGGAGACCCTTCAAATCCTCATTCAACTTACTCATTTTCAAACTGTATCTACTTCCACATACGTTGACATAGAGCCACCATTCAAACTTTAAAACGAAGACAAGACATTCAACTATTCAACTTGTATTTATCTTTTCAATATCTATTATACTTTTTCTTCAGTTCCAGTTTAAGTTTCATGATGTTTTTTCACCCGTTTCAGAGTTTATAATGGGTGTGTATGGGACGGAATGTTGGGGCTAGAGTGAGACAGCTTAACTGCTAGAGTGAGAGGAGCAAAAAAATTAATCCTAAAATCTTTTTTAAAACTGCTGCTGTGTCCGCAGCGTTTGCTCTACAGGTCTGATTTTACCCTCAAAACGTAGCCATCGCTGTCCTCTTTCATCCAATGTGTTTACTATTGTACTAGGTGTTATGGTTCTTTCATAAATGTCACCAAAGCACAGCCTCCTCCCTCCAACTCCTCCATAGACTCTAATGTTAAAATGGCTCAGAAGGTTCGTTTGAAAATCAGAAGAGCATGGTGTTTTTACACTGTCACCACGTCCATATAATAAACTCCACAGGCATGAAAACTGAGAATTAGGTAGACTGGACATTGCTGCCGCTCACGGTGAAAGAATTTCGTCAATAGGACCTGTACTTTTCATTTGGGAGCGATTTGTTTCGACCTGACTTTTCTGTTCATTTTAAGCAGCAAAAGTGAGGTGCATGTCTGTGAGCGTGTGTACTGAGCCATTGGGTGCAGTCACTATAGCAACCAGGCTCACACCTGCCTGCCTAACGAGCTCTCTCTCTCACTGTGCCAAGATTCGTCTTAAACACTTCTCTTTCAACTGCTGCTGTGTCCACAGTGTTTGGTCTACAGCCATCATTTTACCCTCAAAACGAAGCCATCGTTCTTCTCTTTCCAACAGCATGTCTTTCAAAGCTCAGAGATGTAAACCTTTAAAAGTGTGTGGATCCAAGTGTAGGGATTACACTTTAGTCATTCAGTGATTCAAAGAATATGAACTTTTAATATTCATTCAGGTGTTTTCTGACTCTAAATTTTCTGTTCTCATTTCTTAGGTTTTTCTAATTTACATATAAAACACTTTCAGCTCTTTTCCAACTTCTTCTGTGTGGATGTTAGCTTTTAGCAGTTCAGCACTTTGGTTTTCAGGTTAAAATTTCTGTATTTTTCATCTCATTCAACATTTTTAACTTAAAATTCAGCAATTAATTCATTTCAGTGCATATATTCAGATTCAAGCATTCACACTGCAGTTTCTTCAGAAAATGCACTTTCTAGTTCTATTTTATTATTATCTATTCCGTACGTTTTTTGTACTGTATCTCCTTCAAAACCGTTCAACTTAGAAAAACCATTCAAACACCGTTAGATTCCTCTTCTTTTGGACATGACTGCTTGTATTTTTTTCATTTATAACATTTATATTTTTAAAATTATTCAAGTTTTTTCAACAAAAATTTCCCATGTATTTCAATGGGGAGACCCTTCAAATTCTCCTTCAACTTACTCCTCTTTAAACTGTATCTACTTCCACATACATTGACATAGAGCCACCGTTCAAACTTTAAAACGAAGACAAGACATTCAACTATTCAACTTGTATTTATCTTTTCAATATCTATTATACTTTTTCTTCAGTTCCAGTTTAAGTTTCATGGTGTTTTTTCACCCGTTTCAGAGTTTATAATGGGTGTGTATGGGACGGAATGTTGGGGCTAGAGTGAGACAGCTCAACTGCCAGAGTGAGAGGAGCGAAAAAATTAATCTTAAAATATTTTTTAAAACTGCTGCTGTGTCCGCAGCGTTTGCTCTACAGGTCTGATTTCACCCTCAAAACGTAGCCATCGCTGTCCTCTTTCATCCAATGTGTTTACTATTGTGCTAGGTGTTATGGTTCTTTCATAAATGTTACCAAAGCACAGCCTCCTCCCTCCAACTCCTCCATAGACTCCAATGTTAAAATGGCTCAGAAAGTTCCTTTGAAAATCAGAAGAGCAGGCTGTCTTTACACTGTCACCACGTCCATATAATAAACTCCACAGGCATGAAAACTGAGAATTAGGTAGACTGGACATTGCTGCCACTCACGGTGAAAGAATTTTGTCAATACGACTTATACTTTTCATTTGGGAGCGATTTGTTTCGGCCTGACTTTTCTGTTCATTTTAAGCAGCAAAAGTGAGGTGCATGTCTGTGTGCGTGTGTACTGAGCCATTGGGTGCAGTCACTATAGCAACCAGGCTCACACCTGCCTGCCTAACAAGCTCTGTCTCCCACTGTGCCAAGATTCATCTTAAACACTTCTCTTTCAACTGCTGCTGTGTCCACAGTGTTTGCTCTACAGCCATCATTTTACCCTCAAAACGAAGCCATCGTTGTTCTCTTTCCAACAGCATGTCTTTCAAAGCTCAGAGATGTAAACCTTTAAAAGTGTGTGGATCCAAGTGGAGGGATTACACTTTAGTCATTCAGTGATTCAAAGAATATGAACTTTTAATATTCATTCAGATGTTTTCTGACTCTAAATTTTCTGTTCTCATTTCTTAGGTTTTCCAAGTTTTAATTTAAAAACTTTTCAGGTATTTTCCAACTTCTTCTGTGTGAACATCAGCTTTCAAAAGTTCTGCACTTTTGTTTTCAGGTTAAAAACTCTGTATTTTCCAGCTCATTCAACATTTTTACTTTTAACTTAAAATTCAGCAATTAATTGATTTCAGTGCATACATTCAGATTCAAGCATTCACACTGCAGTTTCTTCAGAAAATGCACTTTCTAGTTATTATTATTATTATTTCCTATTCCGTACGTTTTTCGCCGACTATCTCCTTCAAAACCGTTCAACTTAGAAAAACCATTCAAACACCGTTAGATTCCTCTTCTTTTGGAATGGTGTGCTTCTATTTTTCTCATTTTTAACATTTATATTTTTAATTTTATTCAACTTTTTTCAACAAAAATTTCCCATGTATTTCAATGGGGAGACCCTTCAAATTCTCATTCAACTTACTCATTTTTAAACTCCTACTACTTCCACATACGTTGACATAGAGCCACTATTCAAACTTTAAAACGAAGACAAGACATTCAACTATTCAACTTGTATTTATCTTTTCAATATCTGTTATACTTTTTCTTCAGTTCCAGTTTAAGTTTCATGATGATTTTTCAGCCATTTCAGCGTTTATAATGGGTGTGTATGGGACGGAATGTTGGGGCTAGAGTGAGACAGCTGAACTGCTAGAGTGAGAGGAGCGAAAAAATTAATCTTAAAATCTTTTTTAAAACTGCTGCTGTGTCCGCAGCGTTTGCTCTACAGGTATGATTTTACCCTCAAAACGTAGCCATCGCTGTCCTCTTTCATCCAATGTGTTTACTATTGTGCTAGGTGTTATGGTTCTTTCATAAATGTCACCAAAGCACAGCCTCCTCCCTCCAACTCCTCCATAGACTCTAATGTTAAAATGGCTCAGAAAGTTCCTTTGAAAATCAGAAGAGCAGGCTGTCTTTACACTGTCACCACGTCCATATAATAAACTCCACAGGCATGAAAACTGAGAATTAGGTAGACTAGACATTGCTGCCGCTCACGGTGAAAGAATTTTGTCAATACGACTTATACTTTTCATTTGGGAGCGATTTGTTTCGGCCTGACTTTTCTGTTCATTTTAAGCAGCAAAAGTGAGGTGCATGTCTGCGTGTGTATGGGCCATTGGGTGCAGTCACTATAGCAACCAGGCTCACACCTGCCTGGTTAACGAGCTCTCTCTCTCACTGTGCCAAGATTCATTTTAAACACTTCTCTTTCAACTGCTGCTGTGTCCACAGTGTTTGCCCTACAGCCATCATTTTACCCTCAAAACGTCGCCATCGATGTTCTCTTTCCAACAGCATGTCTTTCAAAGCTCAGAGATGTGAACTTTTTAAACTGTGTGGATCCAAGTGGAGGGATCACATTTTAGTCATTCAGTGATTCAAAGAATATGAACTTTTAATATTCATTCAGATGTTTTCTGACTCTAAATGTCTTTTGTCATTCTTATGTTTTTCTATTTACATTTAAAACATTTTCAGCTCTTTTCCAACTTCTGTGTGGATGTCAGCTTTTAGCAGTTCAGCTTTTTTGTTTTCAGGTGCAAATTTCTATATTTTTCATCTCATTCAACATTTTTAACTTAAAATTCAGCAATTAATTCATTTCAGTGAATACATTCAGATTCAAGCATTCACACTGCAGTTTCTTCAGAAAATGCACTTTCTATTAGTGTGAATGCTTGTAAAGCATTCACAGTATAGTTGTTGTAATCTTTATTATTATTATTATATATTCCGTACGTTTTTTGGCATCTATTCTTCAAAACCGTTCAACTTAGAAAAACCATTCAAACACCATTAGATTCCTCTTCTTTTGGACATGACTGCTTCTATTTTTCTCATTTATAACATTTATATTTTTAAATTATTCAACTTTTTTCAACAAAATTTCCCATGTATTTCAATGGGAGACCCTTCAAATCTCTTCAACTTACTCATTTTAAACTGTATTACTTCACATACGTTGACATAGAGCCACCATTCAAACTTTAAAACGAAGACAAGACATTCAACTATTCAACTTGTATTTATCTTTTCAATATCTATTATACTTTTTCTTCAGTTCCAGTTTAAGTTTCATGATGTTTTTTCAGCCGTTTCAGAGTTTATAATGGGTGTGTATGGGACGGAATGTTGGGGCTAGAGTGAGACAGCTGAACTGCTAGAGTGAGAGGAGCAAAAAATTAATCTTAAAATATTTTTTAAAACTGCTGCTGTGTCCACGGTGTTTGGTCTACAGGTTGATTTTACCCTCAAAACGTAGCCATCGCTGTCCTCTTTCATCCAATGTGTTTACTATTGTACTAGGTGTTATGGTTCTTTCATAAATGTCACCAATGCACAGCCTCCTCCCTCCAACTCCTCCATAGACTCTAATGTTAAAATGGCTCAGAAGGTTCGTTTGAAAACCAGAAGTACAGGCTGTCTTTACACTGTCACCACGTCCATATAATAAACTCCACAGGCATGAAAACTGAGAATTAGGTAGACTGGACATTGCTGTCGCTCACGGTGAAAGAATTTGTCAATAGGACCTGTACTTTTCATTTGGGAGCGATTTGTTTCGACCTGACTTTTCTGTTCATTTTAAGCAGCAAAAGTGAGGTGCATGTCTGTGTGCGTGTGTACTGAGCCATTGGGTGCAGTTACTATAGCAACCAGGCTCACACCTGCCTGCCTAACGAGCTCTGTCTCTCACTCTGCCAAGATTCATCTTAAACACTTCTCTTTCAACTGCTGCTGTGTCCACAGTGTTTGGTCTACAGCCATCATTTTACCCTCAAAACGAAGCCATCGTTCTTCTCTTTCAACAGCATGTCTTTCAAGCTCAGAGATGTAAACTTTAAACTGTGTGGATCCAAGTGGAGGGATCACTTTAGTCATTCAGTGATTCAAAGAATATGAACTTTTAATATTCATTCAGATGTTTTCTGACTCTAAATTTTCTGTTCTCATTTCTTAGGTTTTCAAATTTTAATTTAAAAACTTTTCAGCTATTTTCCAACTTCTTCTGTGTGAACATCAGCTTTCAAAGTTCTGCACTTTGTTTTCAGGTTAAAAACTCTGTATTTTCCAGCTCATTCAACATTTTTATTTTTAACTTAAAATTCAGCAATTAATTCATTTCAGTGCATACATTCAGATTCAAGCATTCACACTGCAGTTTCTTCAGAAAATGCACTTTCTAGTTAGTGTGAATGCTTGTAAAAGCATTCACATGTTTGTATTTATTAGTGTGATCTGTAGATCAAGTATTTTGTTGTATCTTTATTATTATTATATATTCCGTACGTTTTTGGCATCTATCTCCTTCAAAACCGTTCAACTTAGAAAAACCATTCAAACACCGTTAGATTCCACTTCTTTTGGACATGACTGCTTCTATTTTCTCATTTATAACATTTATATTTTTAATTTATTCAACTTTTTCAACAAAAATTTCCCATGTATTTCAATGGGGAGACCCTTCAAATCCTCATTCAACTTACTCATTTTCAAACTGTATCTACTTAACATACGTTGACATAGAGCCACCATTCAAACTTTAAAACGAAGACAAGACATTCAACTATTCAACTTGTATTTATCTTTTCAATATCGTTATACTTTTTCTTCAGTTCCAGTTTAAGTTTCATGATGTTTTTTCAGCCGTTTCAGAGTTTATAATGGGTGTGTATGGACGGAATGTTGGGCTAGAGTGAGACAGCTAACTGCTAGAGTGAGAGGAGCGAAAAAATTAATCTTAAAATATTTTTTAAAACTGCTGCTGTGTCCGCAGCGTTTGCTCTACAGGTATGATTTTACCCTCAAAACGTAGCCATCGCTGTCCTCTTTCATCCAATGTGTTTACTATTGTACTAGGTGTTATGGTTCTTTCATAAATGTCACCAAAGCACAGACTCCTCCCTCCAACTCCTCCATAGACTCCAATGTTAAAGTGGCTCAGAAGTTCCTTTGAAATCAGAAGAGCAGGCTGTCTTTACACTGTCACCACGTCCATATAATAAACTCCACAGGCATGAAAACTGAGAATTAGGTAGACTGGACATTGCTGTCGCTCACGGTGAAAGAATTTTGTCAATAGGACCTGTACTTTTCATTTGGGAGCGATTTGTTTCGACCTGACTTTTCTGTTCATTTTAAGCAGCAAAAGTGAGGTGCATGTCTGTGTGCGTGTGTATGGAGCCTGGCTCAGTCACTATAGCAACCAGGCTCACACCTGCCTGCCTAACGAGCTCTCTCTCACTCTGCCAAGATTCATCTTGAATACTTCTCTTTCAACAGCTGCTGTGTCCACAGTATTTGCTCTACAGCCATCATTTTACCCTCAAAGTGAAGCCATCGTTCTTCTCTTTCCAACAGCGTGTCTTTCAAAGCTCAGAGATGTAAACCTTTAAAACTGTGTGGATCCAAGTGGAGGGATCATATTTAGTCATTCAGTGATTCAAAGAATATGAACTTTTAATATTCATTCAGATGTTTTCTGACTCTGAATTTTCTGTTCTCATTTCTTAGGTTTTCCAAATTTTAATTTAAAAACTTTTCAGCTATTTTCCAACTTCTTCTGTGTGAACATCAACTTTCAAAAGTTCTGCACTTTTGTTTTCAGGTTACAAACTCTGTATTTTCAGACTCATTCAACATTTTTGTTTTTAACTTAAAATTCAGCAATTAATTCATTTCAGTGCATACATTCAGATTCAAGCATTCACACTGCAGTTTCTTCAGAAAATGCACTTTCTAGTTATTATTATTATTATTTATTATATATTCCGTACGTTTTTGTAGTCTATCTCCTTCAAAACCGTTCAACTTAGAAAACCATTCAAACACCGTTAGATTCCTCTTCTTTTGGACATGACTGCTTCTATTTTTCTCATTTTTAACATTTATATTTTTAATTTATTCAACTTTTTTCAACAAAAATTTCCCATGTATTTCAATGGGGAGACCCTTCAAATTCTCCTTCAACTTACTCATTTTCAAACTGTATCTGCTTCCATATACGTTGACATAGAGCCACCATTCAAACTTTAAAACGAAGACAAAACATTCAACTATTCAATTTGTATTTATCTTTTCAATATCTGTTATACTTTTTCTTCAGTTCCAGTTTAAGTTTCATGATGTTTTTTCACCCATTTCAGAGTTTATAATGGGTGTGTATGGGACGGAATGTTGGGGCTAGAGTGAGACAGCTCAACTGCTAGAGTGAGAGGAGCAAAAAAATTAATCTGAAAATATTTTTTAAAACTGCTGCTGTGTCCACGGTGTTTGTCTACAGGTATGATTTTACGCTCAAAACGTAGCCATCGCTGTCCTCTTTCATCCAATGTGTTTACTATTGTACTAGGTGTTATGGTTCTTTCATAAATGTCACCAAAGCACAGCCTCCTCCCTCCAACTCCTCCATAGACTCTAATGTTAAAATGGCTCAGAAGGTTCGTTTGAAAATCAGAAGAGCATGGTGTTTTTACACTGTCACCACGTCCATATAATAAACTCCACAGGCATGAAAACTGAGAATTAGGTAGACTGGACATTGCTGCCGCTCACGGTGAAAGAATTTCGTCAATAGGACCTGTACTTTTCATTTGGGAAGGATTTGTTTGGGCCTGACTTTTCTGTTCATTTTAAGCAGCAAAAGTGAGGTGCATGTCTGTGCGTGTGTATGGAGCCCCTGGCTCAGTCACTATAGCAACCAGGCTCACACCTGCCTGCCTAATGAGCTCTCTCTCTCTCACTGTGCCAAGATTCATCTTAAACACTTCTCTTTCAACTACTGCTGTGTCCACAGTGTTTGCTCTACAGACATCATTTTACCCTCAAAACGTCGCCATCGTTCTTCTCTTTCCAACACTGTGTCTTTCAAAGCTCAGAGATGTAAAGCTTTAAAACTGTGTGGATCCAAGTGGAGGGATCACATTTTAGTCATTCAGTCATTCAAAGAATATGAACTTTTAATATTCATTCAGATGTTTTCTGACTCTAAATTTTCTTTTCTCATTACTTAGGTTTTTCTAATTTACATTTAAAACATTTTCAGCTCTTTTCCAACTTCTTCCCTGTGCTTGTCAGCTTTTAGCAGTTCAGCACTTTTGTTTTCAGGTGCAAATTTCTGTATTTTTCATCTCATTCAACATTTTTAACTTAAAATTCAGCAATTAATTCTTTTCAGTGCATATATTCAGATTCAAGCATTCACACTGCAGTTTCTTCAGAAAATGCACTTTCTAGTTATTATTATATCATATTCCGTACGTTTTTTGGCATCTATCTCCTTCAAAACCGTTCAACTTAGAAAAACCATTCAAACACCATTAGATTCCTCTTCTTTTGGACATGACTGCTTCTATTTTTGTCATTTATAACATTTATATTTTTAAAATTATTCAACTTTTTTCAACAAAAATTTCCCATGTATTTCAATGGGGAGACCCTTCAAATCCTCATTCAACTTACTCATTTTCAAACTGTATCTACTTCAACATACGTTGACATAGAGCTACCATTCAAACTTTAAAACGAAGACAAGACATTCAACTATTCAACTTGTATTTATCTTTTCAATATCTGTTATACTTTTTCTTCAGTTCCAGTTTAAGTTTCATGATGTTTTTTCAGCCGTTTCAGAGTTTATAATGGGTGTGTATGGGACGGAATGTTGGGGCTAGAGTGAGACAGCTGAACTGCTAGAGTGAGAGGAGCGAAAAAATTAATCTTAAAATCTTTTTTAAAACTGCTGCTGTGTCCGCAGCGTTTGCTCTACAGGTATGATTTTACCCTCAAAACGTAGCCATCGCTGTCCTCTTTCATCCAATGTGTTTACTATTGTGCTAGGTGTTATGGTTCTTTCATAAATGTCACCAATGCACAGCCTCCTCCCTCCAACTCCTCCATAGACTCTAATGTTAAAATGGCTCAGAAGGTTCGTTTGAAAACCAGAAGTACAGGCTGTCTTTACACTGTCACCACGTCCATATAATAAACTCCACAGGCATGAAAACTGAGAATTAGGTAGACTGGACATTGCTGCCGCTCACGGTGAAAGAATTTTGTCAATAGGACCTGTACTTTTCATTTGGGAGCGATTTGTTTCGGCCTGACTTTTCTATTCATTTTAAGCAGCAAAAGTGAGGTGCATGTCTGTGCGCGTGTGTATGGAGCCAGTGGGTGCAGTCACTATAGCAACCAGGCTCACACCTGCCTGCCTAATGAGCTCTGTCTCTCACTCTGCCAAGATTCATCTTAAACACTTCTCTTTCAACTGCTGCTGTGTCCACAGTGTTTGCTCTACAACCATCATTTTACCCTCAAAACGTCACCATCGTTGTTCTCTTTCCAACAGAGTGTCTTTGAAAGCTCAGATATGTAAAGTTTTTAAACTGTGTGGATCCAAGTGGAGGGATCACATTTTAGTCATTCAGTGATTCAAAGAATATGAACTTTTAATATTCATTCAGGTGTTTTCTGACTCTAAATTTTCTGTTCTCATTTCTTAGGTTTTCCAAATTTTAATTTAAAAACTTTTCAGCTATTTTCCAACTTCTTCTGTGTGAACATCAGCTTTCAAAAGTTCTGCACTTTTGTTTTCAGTTTAATAAATCTGCATTTTCCAGCTCATTCAACATTTTTATTTTTAACTCAAAATTCAGCAATTAATTCATTTCAGTGCATACATTCAGATTCAAGCATTCACACTGCAGTTTCTTCAGAAAATGCACTTTCTAGTGTGCAACAGTTCCACAGTTCTCTGTGAATAATACACAACAACTTTCACATTAATGACCATGGAGCTGATCTTATGGCTGATTGTTGGACATTTGGGGGTAGTTGTGACTGAGCTGTATCCAGACACACTGAGGGAACATCCCGGGATGTTACTCTATAGCTTTTTAAACTCACTATCGTCAGTAATTACTGCTCTTTGCTCCTCCTCCTGTCTGTCACTAATGCATCCAACCGCTGAATCATTCAAACGCCTGTAGGTGTAGGTCTGTAGGTACCACCGTTGTATTAGAAGACGTTTAATGGAGACCGTACAGTCCCCTGTGGAGCCCCTATTTTGCCACCACCAGTGTCACATACTGGACACAGTGAATGGGTTTGCTAACATTTCCTGTTGCTTCTGTACCAGAGGCTGGATGATGTTATGGGAAATGAAAGAAGGTGATCCTTGCTGTGCAGCTGTTACTATCCAGATGGGAGTATGCTCTCTGCAGAATGCAGATAATTGTGTCACCCACTCCCATATTTGGTGTGCAGAGAGTGAAGAGAGTGTTTTCACCTTGTTCCACATAGGCCACATCTCTCTATCACCTTCATGTGATCTGAGGGCAACTGGTGGATAGTTGTAAGCTCTGACAGTGCTGCCTCAGTGCAGGAAGCAGACAGAATGCTTTCCATATGACCAGTATTTACTGGTTAGGCTGAGGCTACTGTTTCCACCCTCTGAAATGGTTTCTTGGTTACCCAAATGGAAAAATTATAAATGGATTTAGGACAGCTGGTTGTAAAGGTTTCTCATACTGGTTAAAAGTGTTTTGGCTGCTAACCTGGGAGATACTGGCTTCACTAAATCAGTGAAGAGTAGCAGCGTGTTAAACTAACCTTAGGAGTTGTTTAAGAGCGAGTTAATAAACCCGTCACAGAGTGCATGAGTAAGGCTCCTGTGTGTGTGTGTGTGTGTGTGTGTGACGTCAGTCTGAGAACATCCTAGCACTGCTTCATTACAGGATTAAGTGTCTGGCCGCCTACACTTGTGAATGGATGTGCTGAGTGTAATTAAAGGCAGGTGTTATGAACAGGTGTCGGTGTCTGTGTGCAGGTCAACACGTGCTGTTCTCAGGAAACTGTTCAGCAGATTTATTGTACACAAAGTCAAATGAAGTGGTGTTTATACATCGTTCTTCTAGCCTTAGTCATCATTCAAAGCACCATATTATACAAGCCATGTTTATTCATTAATACGCACACACACACACACACACACATTAAACAGTGTTTATCTCATAGCCATACGACAGCTGATTTAGAATCAGCAGATAATCTAACAAACATGTGTTTGGACAGTGGAGCCAGGATGAAAACCACAATGGAAACACAGGAAAGGTTTGAAACCAGAACCTTGCTGCTGTTAAAGTTCAGTCTGGTGGTGGGGGGGTTGGCATCAGTGTGAATGTAAAGAGGTAATTGTTTCTTTAATGTTAGATTCTCAAACATACCACCAGATGGTATTTACTTTACAGTAGATCAGGGGTGGGCAACTCCAGGCCTCGAGGGCCGGTGTCCTGCAGGTTTTAGATCTCACCCTGGGTCAGCACACCTGAACCACATGATGAGTTCATTACCAGGCCTCTGGAGAACTTCAGGACATGTTGAAGAGGTCATTTAACCATTTAAATTGGCTGTGCTGGTTGAAGGAAACATCTAAAACCTGCAGGACACCGGCCCTCAAGGCCTGGAGTTTGACACCTGTGCAGTAGATCATTCCTCCACTGTGTCCATTAGTTCTCATCTGAATCACTTTCTATAAAATTATATGATCAAAGGGTTTTGGATGATGTGCTTGCCACTGTCCCATTTAAACTTAGTATTTCTTTCACACCTTTGAATTTTACCTGTTAAAAAGCAAACCCTGATATAAATGCTTTCAAATGAGGTAATAAAGAACTCGTAGAGCTTATGTTTGAGCAGCTAGCCCCTGCCTGTTCCAGTGGTCTGTAGTACTGTTGGATCCATCGCCCTGGGAAGATGTTTCTGTAGATCTCTGAGAGGATTGTGACAACAAACAAAATGAAACTGTTATCCAAGAATAAGCTTGTTTCTAGCATTTGAACAGACTGCCATTAATCCACGTTTCATTTTGACTCTTTGATGTTTTTGTACAGGGGCTCATTTTCAGAGGTTTTCATGGTGAGAGAGAAGAAAACTGGGAAAATGTATGCCCTGAAATGCCTGAAGAAAAAACATCTCGCCCATAGCAACCTAGAAAATGAAATAAATGTGCTGAGGAGGTAACACACACACACACACTTATTCAAATGTGCAATAAATAAAGTCTAGCGGTGACTAGATCTGCTGCCTAACTGCCTAACATGTCAAAGGTTAAGGAGTTATCCTGTTTGTTACTATTTCAGGATAAAGCATGACAATGTGGTGGGACTGGAGGATTTCTATGAGAGTCGAACACACTACTACCTGGTCATGCAGCTGTAAGTGGAACTGTTTAGCTGATTTATATTTATATTTACCTTGAAATAATGCAACACTAACAACTAGCAATATGTCTCATATTACTGCAGTATAATCTTACATTAACAATACGAGTATACAGTGTGTATAGCATAGTAAGAATTCAGCCTTTTTTGCTAAAATTAGGCTGAATTATTGTTCAAATTGAATAAATAATATTGGTAAAAAATAACATAGCTATGTATCGTTCCTTCATGCCATCATGCGTTTAACCCCTTAAAGCCTAAAATGATTTTTTTTTTTAAATGGAGAGTTTATTGAACCATCTGACACATTTGGTTCAAAAATTGATTACATTTTATTTTCCATATATGACTCTGAATTTGTATTTTATTTGCTTTTTTAAATTTTATTGTATTTTATTCATATGTTTATGAAATGTATTTTTTGGCGGGGAAGAAAGACACACTGATGACACACTCACAAAAAACTACATGTATGTAATATGACTAAGAAGTAACACACCCCTCTTTGTTTCATGGCTTGTCTGACATTAACAAACCAGCTCGTAATTATAATAATAACTGTTGTATTATTATCATTCTTTGCTCATTATTGACAGTTTTCCAGAATACACCACACACCAAGCTGTTACATTACAAATAAAAACAAAAAGGTCGGCTGTAATCTTTATATTTTACAAACATTGTATGATCATTGAAAAATTATTGGCATCATTTCTTGGTGTCATCAAATATCCACATTCTTCTCTTTCCATTTCTATTTGCATTGTACACAGAACCACTACGGCTGCTATAAGACAGAGATGTCTTCAGCTGGCAGGTTAATACAGAACATCCAGTTCTCCTTAATGATGTGCTGTTACTCCTTAGGGACTCCCATTCTTTGCTGCCACAACTCGTCAATAAACTGGTCCAAATCCAATATTTTACCACCTTGTATGAATGAGGGGGTTGTAGCTGTTATGTGAAGGCTGTGTGCAGGCAGGAGTGGTAGTAGGAGGACCCAATGTGCAGACACTCGGAGGCGGAACGTGAACTCAAAACAGCTTTAATGCTGAACTCAAAAGGGTAACAAAACAAGGAATACAAAATACACTTACACAGACAGAACACACAGCTAGATAAGGGTAGATCACAACACAGACAACCTGAAACACAGGGCTTAAATACATAGAGGGAGCAATCAGGGAATGGGTAACAGGAGGGAAACACAGCTGGGGCAAATCAGGCCTAACGAAACAGGGGAAGCAAAACCAGATACATTAACATCAGACATGGACCTTCAAAATAAAACAGGAAACAACACAGACTGAACCAAAGACACAGACTCACACGCAGGCACTGCAACAGAGGGAACCGAGACGTAAACCACAAGACAGAACACAGACCAAGAAACCAAAGACTAGAAATGATAAATAATATAATAAACTCAAACCTCTGGGTCAACGACCCAGGCATCCTAACAGTAGCAGACCTTTTACTATCTTTACACAAGAAACTTAAAATATTTAGAAATCCGTGTTTCCTCCAAGCTGATAGAGTTGTTCACCTTAATTTCATTCTGCTGTGTAAGTCAGTAAAAGATGATTTAAACTGCTGGATCAGCCTCTGCATATCACTCTGTGGATGGATGGCAACAGTTAAAATGGCTTTCCTAAAATCAACAACAACAACAACAATCTTTATTTATAGAGCACATTTAAAAACCAACGGTATGCCAAAGTGCTTAACATAAAACAAGGAAATAACACAAGTATAATCAGGGTCATAAAAATGTAAAAATGTGAAATTATGTTCACAGGAGAATGCCACCAATACACAATGGCGATATGACATACACAGCGCAAATAAAAGCATAATAGGAAAATTAATAGAATAAATCTATGCAAACAAGGCCAGCATTAACCGGTAGAAAAAGCAAGATTAAACAAATACGTTTTAAGCCGTGATTTAAAAGATTGAATAGAATCAGACGCCCGGATGCCAATCGGAAGGTTGTTCCACAACTCTGGTGCAGCCAGGGCAAACGCTCGGTCACCTCTAGACTTCAATGATCTTATCTCAATAATCCCAGTTGTGCTGGAAGCTGTCTCAGCCACCACAGGGCGAGAGGCAGGGTACATGCTGGACAAGTCAGACATCTTCACACCTACGGCCAGTTTAGAATCACTAATTAACCTGAGCTCACTAACTGCATGTCGAAGGAAGCTGGTGTGTGGAGAGGATCCACGCAGACATGGGGAGAAAAGTGCACACAGAAAGGATTTGTACCCAGGACCTTGTTGCTGCGAGGCACTGCTAACCACTGTGACACCGTGCATTAACTTTACACTTTACAAAACCCCAAATCTCAAGGTCTAGAAGCACTGATCATAGAGTGAAACACCTTAAAACACATTGTTTACCCTCAGTCCAATTTATTGTGGTTACAAAGTGAGACATGCACTTTATCAGACTTATCGTTTATCAGCCCAGCTATCAACAAACACCACTGTTTCCATTGCATATCCTCTGTCAGCTCTACAGCTTCAGCCTCTTCAGACTTCATCATCAACAACAAAACATTAAGCTTCACGTCTTGGAAAAATCAAAGGAATTCCTCAGCTCTATTGCTGTGCTGAGGAAACTCATGAACACACACAAAAAAAGAAAACTTGGAGCTAAGGAACAGGAAAACATAGAAATGTGGAATCTAGCACCTACAGGCGAACCACAGAACTGCAGAACACGCAGCATGAACGAGGACAACGCAACAATGAGTAGACGGAGACATCAATGTGCACAGGATAACGAGAGGATGGGCAACAACTGGGAGCAAAGCTGGAACTAATACAGACTAACAGGACAGGGGAAGCAAAAGTGAACACTGAACAAGAGACTGTCAAAATAAAACAGGAAGTACAATAAACACAGAGACAAACACTAAGATGCATGAGCTGGACTCTGGGACAGCAGAGAAACAGACATGAAGAGAAGGCAGACTAATAAGCAACTATAAGGCTTCTGTTATCATGGCCGACTACCAAGTCTGAGCGACGAAAGCAGAGCAGATCTAGAAGCCTGCGTGGCAGGCATGGGTGGAGGCAGAGACCCTCAGACGGCTTGGGTGGAGGCTGGTGATGGTAGCAGAGACCCTCGGAGGACAGAACTGGAGGCTGTTGAAGGCGGCAGAGACAGGGACCCTCGAGTACCTTGGCAGGAGGCCGACACAGACGGAGGCTCCCTGGTACGGGCAGAGCATGGCCAGACGGCCACACGGTGACCTCTGACCTGGGCAGAGCAGGACCTGGAGGTAAGAGATGACCTCAGGCTCGGGTGGAGCCTGACCAGACAGTGGAGAGACCTCTAGCGCGGCAGGAGCAGATGGCATGAAGACCTCTGGCAGAGCAGGACAAAGTGGCGTGGAGAACTGTGGTGGAGCAGGACGAGGTGGCGGCAGTAAAAACTGCTAAATCTTTCCAGTTCAAAGAAAACCCAACATTTACACAACTGTGTGCAACTACATTAATACCTGTATCACATCTGGAACATGACCTCTCTATCTGTGCAAATTCTGATGTGAAATATGTAATATTAACTTCATACATGCTGCCCCTGCACTCCAGTCTGACACTTTGGGATCCAAGTTACAGATGATTCATCACATACTAGATTACACGTCTCCTTATCCCTCACAATGTTCATCCCAGGAGACATGTCAACACTACAGTAACAAAACTCTACTGCTAATGTTCTCTTCACAGCCCGAACTATTGCAGAAGGGTCCATCCTCCAAAACTGGGAATCAAAAACATAACCTGAACGTGTTACAGTGGAAAATCTTCTATTAGATCATTACAGATAATCCCTATGTGCACATGTATGTGATGGATATGAAAATGGGAATATGCATACACAAAACTTTAGCTACTTAGTACTTCACACTATATTCCTTGCTGCTGCTGCTGATGGTAATGTTAATAGTATAATTCTAATGCACATATTTTCCCTCAGCCTCACTGTCTGTCTTTCATTCCATCCTCTCCATGTTTAATGTCTCAGTATGGAGGACTTCTGAATGTAGACATGGTTCCATGAAAGGGGCCTCAGGTCACTCTGCACTACTGAGCCTCACAAAATATCACCTGAAGTGGACCAGTCATCCACTCATGAACAGGGGGCTGGCTCCATCACCAGCAGCAAAAACAGAGGTGAAGGGGATGGGATGTCTTCAGTGGCTTGCAGGGGACCAGGACTGGAAACTGCAAAGAAAGTGACGGGACCACTCAGGTCTGGGTTTGGGTGGTGAGGGATCCACAGACACTGGTGGATCAGGAACCATGGATTCAGGGCACTCAAGCTCAGGCACAGACACAGGGGAATCCATGGACACTTGGGGCATTCTGGATCTCTCAGCAGAGCAAACAGGTCCCACTGCAGACTGGGCTTGTACCAGTGCTGGGTGGGGACCCTCCAGATTGTCAGGACGCACTGGTTTCTGTGAATGTGTTGGGCATTCAGCCAGCTTGGTTTGCACAAGCTAGGGGAAAAAAACAGTCTTTGAACATGTGGACTCACTTTGAAAGATGTCTTAGAGGACATCCAGGTGTGGATGGCTGAGATACAAATATACCCCAAAAACTTGTCAGCTGACTGCTCCACAGTAAGGTCCCGGGACTTCCCAGTCTTTTCTCCACTGCTGAGAACCTGTTTTGTCAGACAGCACATAGGTGGTAGCAGAGGTGTGAAAGTGGAAAGAGGTGGGACAGATGAGTCACAGGCAGGCAGGGATCAAGAGCTGTAGCTATGGGGAGTTGCATGGTGATGAGCAATTAGACAGTAGCAGTAAAACATGATGACCTTTAAGGTTAACCGAGGCAGGCTGCCAAGGTCCAGAGTCCAGGGCAGAAGCGATGTATGGTGTATGATGTATGGTGGGAGGATGTATGGTGGCAGTAACTACAGCAGGTCCCATGGATAAGATAAGATAAGATAACTCTTTATTGTCATTGCACAGTCATACATAGTACAGTAGTACAATGAAACTAGAAAACTGTCCTACGTCGGCACTACATACAACACAACACGATACGACACATCACAACGCAACACAAACAACACAACACAGTAACTTAACTTAGTAATAAAAAAATGAAGAATAAGTGTGTGTGTATTGCACACTGTTATTATTGCACATTAAATATTATTGCACCTTGTTATAAATATAAATATTATTGTTATTGTTTTTATCGTTGTTACCTCCCCCCCCAAAAAAGTCCAGGGAGGTAGCCAATCAGGTCAGCTGTTTGCATTGATTAGGGCTGTTGCCCTGTTGTAAAAGCTGTCCTTGAGTCTGTTTGTCCAGGACCTCAGCAGCCTGAACCTCTTGCCAGAGGGCAGCAGCTAAAACACCCGGTGTCCTGGGTGTGTACAGTCCCGTAGGATGCTGCACGCCCTCTTGAGACAGTGATTGCTGTATAGGTCCTTCAGGGAGGGAAGAGGATGTCCAATGATGTTTTGGGCCATATTAATGACCCTCTGGAGTGCCTTTCTGTGTGCTGTGGTGCAGCTGGAGAACCATACACCGATGCAATATGTCAGCACACTTTCAATGGAGCAGCGGTAGAAGACGGTCAGCAGCTCCTTCTTCAGGTCCATTTTTCTGAGGATTCTCAGAAAGTGGAGACGCTGTTGGGCCTTCTTTAAATCTGCAGAGGTGTTAGAGCTCCATTGGAGGTCTGTGTCTATGTGCACACCCAGAAACTTGAAACTGGAGACCCTTTCCACGCACTCCCCGTTGATGCTGACAGGCTGCAGCTCAGACTTCCTCCTTCTGAAATCAACTACCAGTTCTTTTGTCTTGGTGGTATTGAGGTCCAGGTTGTTATCTACACACCAATCTGACAGCCTCTGAACTTCAGCTCTGTACGCCGTCTCATCTCCCCCAGAGATGAGCCCCACCACGGTGGTATCATCTGCAAACTTGATGACTGCGTTGTCTGGGTGGGTACTGACACAGTCATGTGTGTACAGAATGTACAGTAGGGGACTCAGTACACAGCCTTGTGGAGAGCCGGTGTTAAGGCTGAGGGCTGAGGAAAGATGAGGCCCCACTCTAACTCTCTGTACACGGTCTGAGAGGAAGTCTCTGATCCAGCGGCAGATGGTAGAAGGAAGTCCGACTTCCAGCAGTTTAACTATTAGTCTGTCCGGGAGTATCGTATTGAAAGCAGAGCTAAAGTCAACAAAGAGCAGCCTGCCGTAACGGCCCTGCACTTCCAGGTGAGAGATGGTGGTGTGGAGCGTTGTAGCAATGGCATCTTCAGTTGATCTGTTAGCTCTGTATGCGAACTGGAGCAGGTCGAGTGTGGGTGGCAGGCAGGACATGATGTGACATCGGACCAGTTTCTCGAAGCACTTCATTTTAATAGGTGTTAGAGCAACTGGTCGGTAGTCGTTGAGGCTGCTAATGTTAGTACGCTTCGGCAGTGGGACAATTGTGGCTGACTTTAGGCACGGCGGGATGCAGGACTGGGACAGTGAAGTCTTGAAAATCTTAGTGAAGACCCCAGCCAGCTGGTCTGCACACTCTTTTAGGACCTTTGCGGTTACCCCATCTGGTCCGGCGGCCTTCCTGGGGTTCACTGCCCTCAGTGTGCGCCTCACCTCATATTCCTGCACTATGAGGCTTGGGCTGCTGCTGCTGTCCGATGTTTTTGCTGCTGCTGCCTCTGGTCCCTTCACCTCAAAGCGCGTGAAGAAGTGGTTCAGCTCCTCCACAAGCGCCGCGTTACCCTCAGTCAACGTGGTATTGCAAGGTTTGTAGTTGGTTAAGTGCTGAACTCCCTGCCATACCTCTCGTGAGTTGTTGTTGCTGAAGTGGTCTTCGATCCTTCTCTTGTACGCTGCCTTGGCTTCTCTGATGCCTCTTTTCAACTCAGATCTGGCTGCACTGTAATGCATACCATCACCGGATCTAAAAGCGGCGTCACGTTGCTTCAGCAGGACCTGGACCTCTTTAGTCATCCAGGGGTTCTGGTTGGAATACACCCGGAGACGTTTGTCCACGGTGACACTGTTGACACAGAAGTTGATATATGAGAACACTGACGTTGTGTGCTCTTCAAGGTCCTGATGTTCGAACACGCTCCAGTCCGTGTTTTCAAAACAGTCCTGCAGCTGATGTGATGCGCCTTCTGGGCAGGTTTTCACAGTTTTTGTGACTGGGGGGGATCTTCTCCTAACGGGAGTGTATGCAGGGATCAGCAGCATGGACATGTGGTCTGACAAACCTAGATGTGGTAGAGGGGTTGCTCTGTAGCCTTTTTGGATGTTGCTGTCGGCTTTATCCAGTGTGTTTATCCAGTCTGCATTCGATACTGTTGACCATAATATCCTATTAGAGCGATTAGAACATGCTGTAGGTATTACAGGTACTGCACTGCAGTGGTTTGTATCATATCTATCTAATAGACTCCAATTTGTACATGTAAATGGAGAGTCCTCTTCAGACACTAAGGTCAATTATGGTGTTCCACAGGGTTCAGTGCTAGGACCAATTCTATTTACATTGTACATGCTTCCCCTAGGCAACATCATTAGAAGACATAGCATAAATTTTCACTGCTATGCAGATGACACGCAGCTCTATCTATCCATGAAGCCAGGTAACACACACCAGTTAGTTAAACTGCAGGAATGTCTTAAAGACATAAAGACCTGGATGGCCGCTAACTTTCTGCTTCTTAATTCAGATCAAACTGAGGTTATTGTACTCGGCCCTGAAAATCTTAGAAATATGGTATCTAAGCAGATTCTTACTCTGGATGGCATTACCTTGGCCTCCAGTAACACTGTGAGAAACCTTGGAGTCATTTTTGACCAGGACATGTCCTTCAACGCACATATTAAACAAATATGTAAGACTGCTTTCTTCCATTTGCGCAACATCTCTAAAATTAGAAATATCCTGTCTCAGAGTGATGCTGAAAAACTAGTTCATGCATTTATTACTTCCAGGCTGGACTACTGTAATTCACTATTATCAGGAAGTCCTAAAAACTTGCTGAAAAGCCTTCAGCTAATCCAAAATGCTGCAGCAAGAGTACTGACAGGGACTAGAAAGAGAGAGCATATTTCTCCTGTTTTGGCTTCCCTTCATTGGCTTCCTGTTAAATCCAGAATTGAATTCAAAATCCTGCTCCTCACATACAAGGTCTTAAATAATCAGGCCCCATCTTATCTTAATGACCTTGTAGTACCATATCACCCTATTAGAGCACTTCGCTCTTGCACTGCAGGCCTACTTGTTGTTCCTAGAGTATTTAAAAGTAGAATGGGAGGCAGAGCCTTCAGTTTTCAGGCCCCTCTTCTGTGGAACCAACTTCCAGTTTGGATTCGGGAGACAGACACTATCTCTACTTTCAAGATTAGGCTTAAAACTTTCCTTTTTGCTAAAGCATATAGTTAGGGCTGGACCAGGTGACCCTGAATCCTCCCTTAGTTATGCTGCAATAGACGTAGGCTGCCGGGGATTCCCATGATGCATTGAGTTTTTCCCTTCCAGTCACCTTTCTCACTCACTATGTGCTAATAGACCTCTCTGCATCGAATCATATCTGTTATTAATCTCTGTCTCTCTTCCACAGCATGTCTTTCATCCTGTTTTCCTTCTTTCACCCCAACCGGTCGCAGCAGATGGCCGCCCCTCCCTGAGCCTGGTTCTGCCGGAGGTTTCTTCCTGTTAAAAGGGAGTTTTTCCTTCCCACTGTCGCCAAAGTGCTTGCTCATAGGGGGTCATATGATTGTTGGGTTTTTCTCTGTATTTATTATTGTGCTATCTACTGTACAATATAAAGCGCCTTGAGGCGACTTTTGTTGTGATTTGGCGCTATATAAATAAAATTGAATTGAATTGAATTGTTTTTCCCCCTCATTGCACTTTTAATATGCTGTTCAAATCTGGGGAATACTGACCTTAAATCAGCGTGGTTGAAGTCCCCAGCTATAATGTGCACTGCGTTTGGATGGGAGTTCTGCTGATTGCTTATTGTCTTGTGCAGCTCCTCCATGGCCGAGTTAGCATTTGCATCAGGTGGTACATACACGGCCGTTACCATAACAAGAGTAAACTCGTGAGGTATGTAGACGGGTCTGCACTTCACAGTCAAATATTCCAAATCCGGGGAACAATGGCTGTCTACAGTCTTTGTGTTTTTGCACCAGCTGTCATTGGTGTAGATGCATAAACCCCCTCCTTTGTTCTTACCGGAGCGGCCGTTCCTGTCGTGACGGTGGACCGTGCAGCCTGCTAGCTCAATAGCCGAGTCTGGAATTGATGGCTGCAGCCAAGTCTCTGTGAGTAGTATTATGCTGCTGTCCCGTACACACTTGTTGACTGCAATCTGTAATCTCAGTTCGTCGATTTTGTTGGTTATGGACCTGACATTGGAGAGGAAAATACTCGGAAGCGGTGGCTTAAATGGCTGTTTCTTTAGCTGTGCTAGTGGGCCCACCCTGCAGCCACGCTTTTGCCTCCTTTGTTTAAAGTGGTGTTAGTCCGATGTAATGCTCTTTGCACAGCGTAATCCCAAACTCAGAAGGTCCTGACGACTGTAAGTGGACTCTACTCGATGTATAATAATAAAAAAACACACACATCCACACATATGCACGTAGAAAAAGTGAAAAACAAAACACCAAACGTGAAGAGCAGTGAGCTGCTGCGTCTGTGCGCGCCGCCATATTGAGCATAAATTGGATCATTGGATTCTTGGAGGCTATTAGTAAAAAGTAAAACTAAAATATTGAACTAACAACCAAGAAGATGACCTGGAAAATAATCAGACTACAGAGTATATAATAAATGCTAAGGGAAACTATCAGTCATACTAATATACAAAGAGAGCCAGAAAACCACAAAAGATTGTCACAAACACAAACCCAGAATCAATAAAGAAATAACAGAACACTCTCCGATGGACAGTGGAGAGTATGGATATGTTTTCAACAACTGCCAGAGTATCTCCTTGTACATTTCAGAAAGGTGTGGGGGGTTTCTGGCTTCCTCCTTGGAGACTATTGTTTCTTTATTGTCTCCCACTTGTTTTGGCCTTCGCGGTGCAAGTTTCTCTCCTGTCATTTTCAGTGTTGGGACTAACGTGTTATTAAGTAACGCGTTACAGTAACTACGTTATTATTGTGGTAACGAGCACGGTAACTAGTTATTATGCCAAAACCAGGAACGCGTTACTCGTTACTGGGATTTAGATAGGCTCGTTATTCGTTACTTCGTGTGGTGGCTATCGCGGAGCTTCCACAGATTCAGTAACATTAGCAAGTGGTGGAAGCCAGCAGGTGGATGAAGGAAAAGGGAGGCAAGAGGAGAGACCCGAAGCGGCCGCCGATCCGAGTGTCAGGTGAACTGAACTTCAGGTAAGAAGTTATGACCTGCAGTCTATCTGGGTCAGATATAAACCAAGTTTAGGTGGAGTTTATTTTCGTTATGCTGACTTTTTCGTACTGCGTGCTAGCTAGCATGACGGAGTTTCTATACAGCTGTGTGGGTGCTATGTTACTGATGTTGAACTTTATTTTATTCATAAGGTTAGTTAGTAGAGTTGCCAAACGTCCTGTAAAAAACAGAATCGTCTGGTATTCAGAGAAAATATTATGCGTTTCGTACTGAGGTGAAAAGGAACACAGTTTGTCCCGGACTTCAGCTATAATGAAAAAGACACAAAGCTGAAGCTGCACAGCTGCCTCTTCTTCTCTCATCCGCTCCTGTTTCTACTTCAATCATGAATAGGGTTGCCAACTAGTGATGCGCGAATCATGAACGAATCGTTCAATACTCGAGAATCACTTTACTGACTCATGAATCATGATTCACAAGCCCAACTGACTCACTGACTCATCCCTGTTGCTGTTAGCAGCAATATATCTAGCTTATAATTAAAATTGTGGAGAAAAACACAACATCCAGTATCTTAACAAAAACATTTCTGCTCTGAACTGGAAGAAAAAACCCTGAGTAGCAGCTCACATCAAGACAATAGCTCCTCGGTTCACAGTAGCATCGCTCTGCTAACATGCTAACAGCACATTTGAGCTACTCACCCCCTCCCGCCTGTGCTGAATCGTAAGAGTAAGCGAATCACTCAGGACTCGCTCACCCCCTCCCTCCTGTGCTGAATCATAGAGCGAACGAATCACTCACTCACTCACCCCCTCCCTCCTGGCTCACAGCTTCTTCGTCTTCTTGGTTGGCAACCAATGTTAAGGCGCATTATCGTCCCCTGGCTCACAGCTCAGTGGACATTTAGATGAGAAAATATATATTTGACACATTTAAGGAAAATACTAATAAAATAAAAATAAACAAAATAAATGTTTGCTTTAGAAATTTTTTTGCTCTTTTTTGCTATATAAAATAGTTGTTTTCTTTTAGAATCACTCATCTTAGCAGTAGGATATACATGAAAAGAGAAAAGAAATTAAGTTTGAGTGAAAATGTACATTTTTTGCGCTCTCTGGTCAACTGACTCAGTGAATCAAATGACTCAAAAACCCGATTCACTTTGGTGAGTGACTCATTAAAACTTGATTCAGTAAAAAGAATCAAATTTACCATCACTATTGCCAACTCCCTGAAAAATAAATAAGGGACACCTGGTGGCCAGGGCCGGGCGACCCAGTGATCTTCACCCTTCCCAGTGTGGTGAATTTTGTAGCTCTTTTTTTTTTGTGTGTGAAATTATTTTTTTAACCATTTGACTTGAATTTGATTTAAGTAGATGCATATTCTTTGTGATATGAACACATGGGAAACAAATGATCATTTAGCCATTTATCTTTAGCTCAAAATGACAACATTAACACAATGAAACAGGTCTCTTCCTTAAACAGAAGCCTGTCATGCTTAACTTTTGAGAATATAAGTAAATCATTCTTTAAAAGAACTCTGTCCTGCTTAACTTAAAATTATAAATTAATAGAAAACAATAGAACGAAACACATTCTTGTAACAGTGCACATATAGTGCTTTTAGTACAATTGGCTTCAGTTGAGGTATTATTTCAGCTTTTCTAATGCTAATCAGCTGCTGCCGTTTGTAAACCCGCTTGTTCCCATGATTACGCATCATAACTCATCATCATTATTCATCTATGTATTACTTTTATGTATTAGTCATCTATTTGTTGTAATCATCTATCCTTGCAGTTGTTTATTACACAAAATAAATTATATTATCACACTTCTGGCCACATAGCGCTGATATTCACTGCACATGCCCATATTAACCTTAACCAGAGGGTTTAAAAAAACAAACCAGTGTTTACAGACCATATCTGCTTCTGCCGTGGCCTGGTGGACAAAAAATTGGTTAAGGGTTCCCCGAGCTTTCACGCCCCTCATGTTCTTCATGTGCCACCATTAGAAGCATGCCTATGGAAAAAGTGCGCCGGCACACAGTGCAGTGCGCTTTATAGGTGTTATCGTGCACTTTTCCAGCCAGGTGTTTTCCTTTTCCCATTCCTCCCAGTACTTTTGCAGCCTTTTTTTTCTTTCTCTGAGGGGAACAAACATTGCTGGTCTAATGCTGGGCTTACACTGTGCGATTTTTGGCCCGTTTTGAGCCGATTTTTGAGTCGTGCGACCGATTTGGTGATCGGCCCGAGTTTGGCCTTCATCGTGCGTCGTGCATCGTGTAGTATACGTGGGGTAACGAGAAGCGATTAACACCTCACGACCAGTCCCGATCATCAATCGCTCGTGAGGCTGTCACCGCAGCCGCTCACACTGCGCACGCGCAAACACGCAAACTTTGGTGAAAAAGACGGAGCAGCACGGCTGTGCAGCGTGTGATCTGGACACAAGCGATGGAGGCACAACTTGTAGAACTTTGGAAAGCTCATCCGAGCCTTTTCGATGTGGCCTCACAAAATTATCACGACCACAACAACCGTGAAAATAGTTGGATTTACATTGCTGCTCAATCACAGCTGCCTGATCAGTGTTTTTCATTAGCAATTTAGCAAAGTTGATGGTGGTGGTGTGTGTGTGTGTGAGTGAAAGAGAGAGAGGGAGAGCGAGCGACAGAATTTCTGTTATAACCTTCATTTTATGGAGGCACAGTGTGAGCACTCAGGTCGCATCAGAGCATCGGGCCGTATAGTGTGAGACCTGCATCGTGACCTATGAACTTATAACCCCTGCGAGTCGATTGTTGTTAAGGTTCATTTTAGAGGAGAGAGATGTGGGAGATCAGAATAACACACTGACCCAGTCAGTTGGAGTCAACGAATGATTTAATGACACATGTGGAGAGATAAATCCTGTACGCAGACAGCATTGATCTCTGTCTCCAAAACTTCAGAACACAGTTTTATACATCGGGGTATTAGAACGCCCCCTCTTGCGTAAATTACATGGATACGTCAAATCAAAACCACAATGACTTTTAACACAGTTTAAAAAGATCATTCTCTTCGCCTCGAAGCCAGGTGCTTCCTGTCACTGCCGGACGCTCGCTTATCGTCTGGAACAAACTGTCACATACGCAGGCACTCTTGCAGTTATAGCAGAATTAAATCTGAACTCTTTACCACAAAATGGGCCTACTACTATGTGTATGTATGTGTGTGGTTACGTCATAACCACAGCTGCACTTTGTCTCACCTCTCACCTTCTCCCCAGACAAAGGCCAGCACCTACACAACTGAAACTGATGTGTAATATATTGAATAAACGTCTTACTTAAATGGTAGTACTTAAAACTTAATCAAAGAATGTAAACAAATAAAAGATCATAAAAATAACCTGATATACATGTCTTGTAAGCGTGTGTTGCGATCCTTCCACAGCTCCAGTCAAACTCACAGTAGATTGGCTGATCATAACGCCAACCAAAAGTTTTTGACCCTCACTTGACCAAGGAGCGACAGCTCTTTAATAAACTTCTTTCATAACAGTCAAAGGAGTTTGCAAAGAAAAGCGTCTGGACTTCTTTAAGTTAAGAAGTCCAGACGCTTTTCTTTGCAAACTCCTTTGACTACGATGACCTGGATGACTGAGAACCTTCACAGACATATTCTTTCATAACAGAAGTTCCAAAGGTTTCAAAGGTTGCCAATATGTTCGCTCCTCCTAATATAGTCTAAAAGCAACCCCAAGCAAAACAAATTAAACTTTCACCTATAAATGATTCCCTCTAACTAAGTGTGTGTGTGTGTGTGGTTACGTGTGTGTCTATGTGCTAACCACAATCGCACCCCATTTCACCTCGCCGAGTAGCTCCCCAGAATAACTTTCACTCAGACTCTGGTTTTGGTTTCACTTCCTGCAAAGCATGTAACTTCAAAAACATGTAACTTCCTGTCTTATTTTGGCACAGAGTTACTCTGCGTTAGGCCTTTTCTTTCACCATGCAGTCTGCATATAAACATTTAAGATTCTAGATTCAAAAGCATTTCGGGTTATAGATTCAACTCAACAGTTTAAAGTGGTTATAACTGCACCTGTAATAAAGGCTGATATGATACCAGTATGTTTGAACATCTGAATGCAATATCAATATTAATTATTAATGCAATAGTAATATGGACAATAACAGTAAAATTATTTATCTAACCCTACATCGTGCAGTTTGAGCAGGAGCTGAATAACGTGACTGAAGAAATCGCAGTGTATGCCCAGCTTTAGGTGTACTGTCGTCCGAGACTTGCACCGCAGTGTCGGCGTTTGTTTCCCATTTGGCCATGCTTCTTGTGGTCATCTGTTGTCTTCCGGTATTTTCTCCGTAAGCGACCTTTCCTCGACCAATGAGATAAGCGGTAATCTGAATTGTCATACTCAGCTCATTGGTCACAAAGCAGGAGAGGGGCTGGGAATTATGTTTTCAAACAAAGTGTTAATTCCATTAAAAGTTATAGACTACTTTTGATTCTCACTGTATTACGGGACAAAGTGCGTCCCTTTTCAGCTCAATACGGGACGTGTACTTTTGTTTCTAAATACGGGACGATTCCGTTTTTCAAGGGACGGTTGGCAACCCTAATGATGAAACTGATCAATGATCAGCTGATCAGCTTTTCTCTCTTGTTTGTTTATCGCCCACTTTGCGCCAGAAAGAGGAAACCAGTGGATGTCACGCTAAACAACAGCAGCACGTTTAAGCTTGGTCAGCTGTTGTTAGAATGTATTTAATATTAATTTCTAGTATCAGCTGATGTTTGCTGGAGCCACAGCTGTAAAGCTGCTGGTCATGATATCGGTTTGGTTATCTGGTGAGAGGGAAACATGAAGATGAAACCAGGAGATGTCCTTACTGAATCATCAGAGCTGAACAGGTGATGGAGAAACAGGTTTACCTTTTAGGTGACATGAATGAGTTGAAGGGAAGTTATGAACTGTTTCTGAGAGACAAATAACACCAGGATCCTTTTCTAAGTAGCTGACAGCTGGTAACTGTGCAGGGGCGGGTCTAGCAAAGTGTTGCCAGGGGGGCAGGTAGGGCATTAACAGGGAAAGGGGGGCACAAGGAAATACTTTTCTTTATTATTCTCATTTAAAATGTCTCACTTTTAATAAATAATTATCTGAGTCTTACAACAAACAATTGATAGATTGATACATATATACCATCAGAACAGTGTACATCACTGTCACAACAGTGTTTATTTTCATTCAAAGGCTTTATGATTTTTCCTATAATGGTGGGCCGGTCTCTAGTCAAAATGCCCGGGACGATTGTTTTGTCCCAGTCCAGCTCTGTATGCAGCTCATCTGCAGTCTGGTGTTACCTACATCTTCCTATTCAGAAGGCAGAATTTCCAAGTTCTGAGTACAATCAAAAGCACCACGACTGCAGTTTTTGTGTTGGATGTAAAAAGCAGGCTAGAATCATGGCGGCGGTCAACGACGGTCCAGGCGTGGGATTTCTCTCGTGGAAATGTGCGCATTATTTTTTCCTTTCTATTGGTAGGTGGCACAGTGCACTTGTGGCAAGTAAGCAAGCTAGAAGACTGGCAGTCTGGCTGGGTATCCAGTTACGGAAGCAACACATTAACAAGAGAAGTCTGAGTAAAACCAAAGTTACTTTCCCTAGTAACTAGTTACTTTGAAAGTAACGAGTAACTTGAAGTAACTGAGTTACTTTTTTAGAGAAGTAACTAGTAATGTAACTAAGTTACTAATTTAAAGTAACTTACGACTGATTCACCGACACACAGATGATGGTAAGGACAAACCTGACAGTAGGCACATTTCCTAAATGCTACTCGAACTCTGTTTGCACAGGGTAACAATATTTATTAGACCATTTGATGAGTTTCTCCAAGGTGGGCCCTGGTCGTCCTTAGTCTACCGTCCTGCAGAAGTTCAGGACGGTAGACTTCTGATTGCTAGACATAAACACTGATAACTCTTTTTCTGTTTTGTGCAGGGTATCAGGTGGGGAGCTGTTTGATCGCATTTTAGACAAAGGGGTTTATACCGAGAAGGATGCCAGCAAAGTGATCAAACAGGTGCTGCAGGCTGTCAGCTACCTGCATGAAAACAGCATTGTGCATAGGGATCTTAAGGTAAGACACAAAAGATCCACCATAACAAAGACATAAACATGCTCCCAGAAGGAAAATGAAAGCCACAGATGTTGACACGTTTGGTAAAATGACTTTAACAGATGTTTAATGAGTGTATTTGAACATTTTAGATACATTTCTTTATTTTATGTCTTGCTTTTTCTGTTCTCTCAGCCTGAAAACCTACTGTACTATAATACAGATGAGAATGCAAAGATTATGGTCAGTGACTTCGGTCTGTCTAAGACGCTGGAGCATGGTGTGATGTCTACAGCCTGTGGAACACCAGGATATGTTGGTGAGGTAGCCATTTCTCTGTATGTGTAATGTGTGAGATAGTTAAACATGATAGACTGAAATACTGCAGTGACAGACCATTTCTAAGTTGTTGCTGTGGTAAAGTACCATTTCAGTGTGCTACATTTACTACATCTTAATACCACAAACAATTACTTTGGTTTTTGCCATCATCAAAATCTTATCACACTGGAGCAAGAAAAAAAAATCCATTTTCATAAATCAGACAGTTATTGTGTTGGATGACAGTACCTAGCCTCCCAATTCAATTCAATTCAATTCAATTTTATTTATATAGCGCCAAATCACAACAAAAGTCGCCTCAAGGCGCTTTATATTGTACAGTAGATAGCACAATAATAAATACAGAGAAAAACCCAACAATCATATGACCCCCTATGAGCAAGCACTTTGGCGACAGTGGGAAGGAAAAACTCCCTTTTAACAGGAAGAAACCTCCGGCAGAACCAGGCTCAGGGAGGGGCGGGGCCATCTGCTGCGACCGGTTGGGGTGAGAGAAGGAAAACAGGATGAAAGACATGCTGTGGAAGAGAGACAGAGATTAATAACAGATATGATTCGATGCAGAGAGGTCTATTAGCACATAGTGAGTGAGAAAGGTGACTGGAAGGGAAAAACTCAATGCATCATGGGAATCCCCGGCAGCCTACGTCTATTGCAGCATAACTAAGGGAGGATTCAGGGTCACCTGGTCCAGCCCTAACTATATGCTTTAGCAAAAAGGAAAGTTTTAAGCCTAATCTTGAAAGTAGAGATAGTGTCTGTCTCCCGAATCCAAACTGGAAGTTGGTTCCACAGAAGAGGGGCCTGAAAACTGAAGGCTCTGCCTCCCATTCTACTTTTAAATACTCTAGGAACAACAAGTAGGCCTGCAGTGCGAGAGCGAAGTGCTCTAATAGGGTGATATGGTACTACAAGGTCATTAAGATAAGATGGGGCCTGATTATTTAAGACCTTGTATGTGAGGAGCAGGATTTTGAAATCAATTCTGGATTTAACAGGAAGCCAATGAAGGGAAGCCAAAACAGGAGAAATATGCTCTCTCTTTCTAGTCCCTGTCAGTACTCTTGCTGCAGCATTTTGGATTAGCTGAAGGCTTTTCAGCGAGTTTTTAGGACTTCCTGATAATAGTGAATTACAGTAGTCCAGCCTGGAAGTAAGTGTCAGTGGGTGGGGTGCTCATGAATGCTCCATCTGTGGACTCCATCGTCCTGCTGAGAGGCTTCAGTGCTCGTGTGGGTAGTGACAGGAAGAACTGGAGGGCTCATTTTGATTTATTGTGAAAGTAACGACCAGGCAGAGCAGCAGGAAGGGAACTTTGGTCAGCTCTGTGGTTTTTTATGTGATATATAAATAAACTGGACTTTGATCTTATTATTATTTAAAACTAAAGGCAACTTTTTGCCTTTTACTTTTGAACCATATATTATCTTAGCTTTAACATATTAGCTTTAGTGTGACTTTTTCTGGAGTGGAAACAGTCTGTTGTTTATAATGGTGCTTACTTCGTTTGTCCTACTTTCTGTAGCTCCGGAGGTTTTGGCCCAGAAACCCTACAGCAAAGCAGTGGATTGCTGGTCAATTGGAGTTATCACTTATATTCTGTAAGTACAGGCCTGTGTGTTCATAATAACATGGCTAACTGTATACATGTTATGAATATTAACTGATCATTTATGGAGAACTGTGAACATTCATCAGTTATTGATTTTATTCATATTCCAAAAGTCAGAAGTACATGAATACTTGTACAATACAATATTAGAGTCACCAAATACTGTAGTATTTACTACCACTGTAGTAACTGTGGCTCCAGCAGTAGACAGGGTCACTACGAGCTGGAAGGTTGGTAGTTTGAGTATCGTTGGGCTCGTCACTGAACACCAAGCTGTGTGTACGAGTGTTACAAAGCCCAACAATGTTGTGTGAAATACAAATAAGACCAGAAGGATCTGTAAAGCTCATCAACTCATCAAAGACAGGATCAAACTGGACTGTAAAAGCTTCAATACATCATAGAAAATCTATCAAATGTTTAAAATGAGACAATTTACCAATTTTAGAAAAATATCAGCTCATTTTGAATTTGGTGGCAGCAAAAGGTACTAAAAGGTTGGGAGGGGCCACGTTTACCGCCGTGCAGCAGCCACACTTTTTATCAGCAGTTCATGATGTCTGGAAGCTGAGCAGAGAATTGTTTGAATTTTGGGAAAGGAATGTTGTCCTCATATGTGAGCGTAGCTGCTGTTGTGGGTCTTTGTCTGTGCAAAGCCTGCAGAAAGTGTTGTGTGGAGGGGAACACATGTCGCTCTTCTCTGAGCTTTGGTCCAAAGATGGCAGCTGCGTTTCCTGATCATGTTCACAGAGAGCTTTAGTTTATGGCATACAGTGACGTGCACGACAGAACGATGCCTGTTTTTAATGCAGTGTCGCGTAAAGACCCAAAGACCACAGGTGTCCATCGTTAGCCCGGCCCCTTACACACACAGGTTTCTCCAGTTTCCTGGAATCCTTTGAGGATATATTGCACTGTTTTTTTTTTCACTTTTCTTTTGTGACCCTCTTCCCACTTTAAGTGAGAAATGTTGCTGCCATCAAATTCAATGTATGCTTATATTTTTTCCATTCCATCTCAAATCAGCCAGTTTTTGAACATTTCCAGTTTGCATAAATATTTCACTCTTAGGAGACTTTTTTCTGTTCAACCTGTTAGATGGGACAACCTGTTCATATCTTTGCTTTTATGCTACAGTTTGTCATATTTGCTTAATCCAGCATTAAAGTTCAATGAAAATGTCACTTTCTTCCTTTTTGTGATGAGTATTTCACATTGAAAAGTTTTTATATGCTTTATTTTAAAGGATTGTATATTTCAACTATATACCATTCAGAAATCCTCATTCGTTGCATTTGGAGTCTTTTTTTTATTAATGTCACATACACAATAACTTTACAGGAATGCTGGACTGTTTTCATATTTTCACTAGCCAGTACTCAGACATTTAGTGTATCTGTCTCAAATTACAGATCCTGATTGATTTTGATGGAAAGAAAGTTTAGTGAAAAGTGAAAGTACTTTTATATTTAATAGTCTTTGAGATATTTATGTTCAAACACTGCTTCACAGCTCCGTGTTGAGAAAAGTAGGTCTAAAAAAAGAAGAGAAGTGTTTGATATGTAAAGCTGAAATTTCACAGTCCTCACTATAAATGTTCATATTTTCTATTGTAACATTTTTTTTTACAAATCAGAGATGGTTGAGCAGGAGGTTGATGTGAGACCCAACAGTACAATGTGTCAGTTTAAACATTTTCTCTGTCCTGCTGTGTAAAGTGTGGATTCACAAATCAGTGCAGTGTGTTTGTTTCTTCCCAACATTTCTGTGAATGTGTTTGTGGTGGGTGAAAGTCTGACCGCTCTGCCCGTTTACTACAGTAGCTGAGGAAACCCAGCAAATTGATGAAACCAGCATCAGAGCATATTGTATAAATATCATATAAGCATGATGATGGCTGCTAAAGTAATCCAGAGTTGATCCAAATCTGCGGTATCTGACAGGCTGTGTGTGTGCTGCAGGCTCTGTGGCTACCCGCCATTCTTTGAAGAAAATGAGACGCGTTTGTTTTCAAAGATCATGAGAGCTGAGTACGCCTTTCACTCGCCTTTCTGGGATGACATCTCTGAATCAGGTATGCCAACAGCTACACACCGCAGTTTTCAGTATTAACCCTCCTGTTTCCTTCATTTGTACTCGATGTAAATAGCTGGGACTGGGTCAGACCAACCAGTCCTATTTCTAACACACTTACATTAAACTAGGTTTCACTCTTTCACTATCGTTTAAAGGGTGAATTATTCATGTGACTGTACAGACTAAGTTCCACGTTTCTTCTTAAAACCTGGCAAAAATCACATGGATGATCTAACAGCTCTCTTCCCTCACAGCTTCCCAGGAACATTAGCCTGACACTGATCCATCATACAGATTTCAGAATGAGAATAGTGCAAATCTTGATCCACCTCATTTCTTTATATTTGACCTCCAAGGAACCAGACTTTCCTGTCATTTTCACCCCTCAGCTGTAAAAGGCTGATGGGGTATTATCGTCAAGTGTAGACATCCAAGTTGGTGCAATAACTCGATAATGAGGCAAGTTAGGAGCTTCAAACTGATACCACAGCTCAAAATCTTGGACCAGTTTGAATCTCAGTGACCTCACAATGAAGGTCAAGGTCAGAGGTCAAGTTTTATGAAAATCTAAAAGGAACATTGAGAAAGCAGACAGACACGCTGACATGACTGGGAAGATAGAAATCCAAACAGACCAGTCGCAGAGACAGGAGTACTCCACCCAACAGCTAAAACGAACAAAAGCCACAGCTGACTAACACGAGCGAGCAAACATCAGCAGGTACAGAACAGCAAGATTTGTCCAAAATACAAAACCTGAAGATCCCAAAAAGTCAAAACTCCTGTTCCCAGGATCCAGAACAGTAATTGTTCCAGCTGTGGTGGCCTTACGTTTGTGAAGAAACACAGGTTAAATTTGCATAAGCACAGCAGTGCTTATCCTACGCTCTTCCTCTTTGAAAAACTCCATCTTGAACTCATAGAATTTATATCAAACAAACACGCTGTATTTGCCACATACACAATCATACAGAGTACAACATGCAGTGAAATGTTTTGTGTGCAAGCTGTGGACAGGCTGCAGACGTAGCCGGGCCAGTCCAGGGCTTGGTTTTAGCACTGGGGAGCAATCAGTCTGCTCTGATCGCTCATCAACAACAAGGCACGTTCATCCAGGACACTGCTGCTTTTTTACAAGTCAGCCTTCTGTGTGAACTCTACATGTTCTTGTTGTGAGAGTCCAATCAATCAGCAGTTTTAGAAACAGCCATCAGCCGTGTTTGGCACCACCCAGCATCCTACTGTCATATGCAGGTGTTCCTAATAAAGGGTTTTAGATGTATTTTCGAGAGCTTTAATAAAACTGTGTGTAACATAGAGAATTCATGCTACTGTACGCTGAACTGAACTCTGTCCATATTATGTGTCAACAGCCAAAGAGTTCATCAAGAACATGATGGAGAAAAACCCCAGTAAGCGCTTCACCACTGAACAGGCACTCAGGCACCCCTGGTTAGTGCTTTGCCTCTTAAATGTCACAACATTTTGGACAATGATTACAGATTTTAAACCACATAATCAACATGTGACTGAAGATAACTTTCAGGTTTATTTATGAACAAAAGTATCAACTGTTTATGAATTACAGTCTTTTTCTGAGAGACTGAAAAGTAATTGGTTAGTTGATATAGAAGCAGCCTCGTGGCCACGTGAGACCTTGTTCTCTCATTATTCAAAGCAAATGATCTGGTCTAATATCTGGGGGTCATTCCAAGTCTTCAACTATTTGGTGTCGAGCTTCACTGAAGGAGGGAAGGAGGTTGTCAGCAGGATGAAAAACCAAAATAAGACAGATAGCAAACATTGTATGATTGGCCAAATCAACGATCATTCTTAAAAAGAAGGAAAGGTATGGCCAGCTATGCAAGACAAAGGCCTGAAAGACAGAAGACAGACCTTGGTTAAGAAAGAACACATTATGTTTGTTTGTCCTATTACCTTTGAGCCTCTGAGAATGTGGAACTATATCTAACTCTATCTGCCCGATGATGGTGTACAGACGCAACATTGTCCAAATACCAAGAACCTAACTTTACGTCTGCTCATGTGACCCTCGCAGGATTGTTGGAGACACAGCTAGAGACCAGGACATTTATCAGTCTGTGTGTGAACAGCTGGAGAGAAACTTTGCCAAATCCAAATGGAAGGTAATGGCTAATGACTGGAAAGGTTACAATTGTGACTACATACGCCACGGGTGTCAAACACAGGGCCGGGGGCCCAGAATTGGCCCAGCAGAGACTCCAGTGCAGCCCATTGGACGACTCTGGAAAATGTGATTGTGATATTTTCATAAGTTTTACTGCTTTTCCTGTTGATAGAGAATCCCCTTCATCTGCCATTCACATGTATTAACACAAACGTGTTAATACATAAAGCATCTACTGCAAAGGATTCCTTTAAGACATTTTAATAGACAATATTGAAGAATTATGAAGAATTCAATATGATTCTATCAATAAATAGTTCAAATTAAAGAGGATAGAGGAATACTAAAAGAAATGACTTCTGCAGTATGAGAAAAGAAAAACAATATGTCTAAAGAAACTTGCACTGGGTACCTGTTCCACCTCTAACGTACAGAAGTAAAGTTTCTGAAATGATGGGATGAAGGGCGAAGTTTTCTCACAGAGTATATGTTCTTGCATGATCCAGCAGGAGTTCTCCAAACTCTAAACCACACTTTTTCTGTACGAGATGCAGGCGGCACCAGTAGTAACTGCTCACTTTGTATGTGGCTCTCCAACAGCAAGCCTTCAATGCAGCCTCTGTAATCCAGCACATGAAGAAAATGCAGCTGTCCCACAGCGTGCCCTCCACACCCGCCCTCTCCATACCGAACATCAAACTAGAGTCCTCGTCCCAGAACGACTTGGAGCCTGTAAGAGGCTGCCGAGATCAGGCAGACCCCCTTGACCCCAATGGAAACCCTCTCCAGTCTGCCAGTCTTCTGTCCTGGAGTGACTGTGACCTGGACACAGGACTGTGCCCTTCACTGAGAGCCAGTCAAAGTGAACCCGGAAGTCCTCTCAGCACTGATGAGTCCAGACAAGTTCATACCTTCCATTCAGAGAATGACGCTCTCTTTATTCAGTCACAGAGGTAATAAAACTGCTGACCCCTTATGTATCTGATAAAGAGAACTAACTAGAATTAGATGGCCAGAGTAAGGAGCAAACATACTGTTTTAGGCTTTTCCAAACTGTACTTCATCTTTGTTTACTTTGCTTCTTTTATGTGTATATTTATACTGTTTCAAATGATGCTTTTTGGGTAAACTGATTATTAAGACCTCCAGAGTGATGCTTTATATAACTTGGCATTCATTAGTTGGCTTTGAATAAATCCTGAGTGTGTTGCAGCCTCGATGCAGTGGCTCCGAGGAAGGACCAGCCGCTTCAGTCTGGAGTGTGCTCCATCATGTGATTTGATGACGAGATGCAGGTAAATGGCCTCCTGTGTATCCACGTTTAAATGTCAGCTGTACTTCACAGCCATAACATCCAAACCCCCTCATTAATACTGTGCAGGCCTCTTCTTGCTTCTGTAACAGCTCTGACCCATCAGGGCACGAACAAGGAACCTTTGGCAGTGTCCTGTGGTGTCTGGCACATCACCCGGGTATTCCCTGAGCTGTTCCTGAGCAGTGTCTACAGTATCCAGAGACCACAGCTGTCTACCAGTGCTTTAGAGGGATGTGCTTGATCAGCAAAAATATTTAGTGTGGGAGGTACCACACAAGCAAGTCTGGCTACCCGCCCACAAAGTCTGGGTGCAACCTTTGGGTAACTGTTTGGGCAGTGTCAGGTGACGCGAGGCCGAGAGACTGTCAAGCCCACAGTTGAGAACAAAGGTCTTAATATCCAGCCTTACGTGATTATCAATGATCAGAGTGCTAAAACAGAGTGTTTCCCCATTTTAATAATAAAGCATTTTCATTATTCATCAAATATACGTGTATATAAGTCAATATATCAATAAAATAAAAAGAAGTGAGTAGTAAAAATGACTCTTCCGGTGGCTTAATTTTGTGTGTGTGTACAGGATCTAGCTTTAACCTTGGTAGACTAGCAGGTGACTCCAGGAGGGTGAGAAGATGTCGCCACACCATCATTATACTTAGTTTTAAATGAAAGGTTATTGAACACAGAACCACGACTCATATGCGACCTTGCTGATAGTTAACTGTGCTTAGTGCTGATCATGCATAGGTGTAAGTTTTGAGTTTATATAACGGATCAGAAAACATCATCCTCACAGAGTGTGACCTGTGTGTGTGGGGAAGACGACACATCTCAGAGAATGTCTGACTTATACTTTGTATGATTTAATAAAAAGAAGTAGTTTTAAATAAATGAACAAACACAGAGTTTTAAAAGGTAAAATAAAGTATTCCTCTGTATTTGGAGTAAAGGGATTATGTTACCATGCACATCATGTGAGAATGTGCTAAAGACTAATCTAATTAAAGCAGAATTACATAAACTGAATGAAACATGAAGTAAATTATATATTATTTTGTAAGTCAGACAGAGAGACAGGAAAAGTGTGGGTGGACATCAGATGATTAAATGTCAACAACTTGATTGGACGGCCAAAATGTGACGATGTGACGTGGAGAGGAGGGAGAAAGGGTCCCTTTGGTGTTGTGTGAGAGGAGCAGATGTGATGTGAGATGTTCACAGTGGAGAATCCCAGCAGAGACAGTAGAGGGGAACAAAGGCCAACCTGTGAACTGATTTGGCCATTTGTGGCTCGTCATCACGTCGCCGTGTTAGACGGCTCATTCAGAAGGATTTCGATTGACATCATCCTTCATGAATGCCCAGCTGCTTTCCTGTCCAGTGATTGATAGGTTCGTAGCTTGAACCCATTCGCTGGAACGTTGAAGGCAATGTAATTACACAGCAAAGCAAGACACAAGTAGGCAAAGTTCTTTGTGTTACTCATGCATGAGGAGGCCCGTCTGGAGCCAAGTGTCGTTCCACCCACTTGACCTCCGTCAGACTCTCAGCCAGGTTCCCCATAGCACTCCTTTTATTGTGGTTACATGAATATGCATAGGGTCATTAACATATGACATCTTACATAGGTATACATGTGAACAAAGAATACCTTGTGTGTGTGTGTGTGTGTGTGTATATGTGTGGGGTCAAGATGTGACCCCTTGAAGACTCCCCAAAGCTGGTGCCAGGAGTCTCGCGGTCCATCTAAACAAAAGGCTCTTATGCTTAACCAGATACAGAGTAGGTGTCCTCCTATACCATAAAACAATAAGACAAGGCACGGCCTCTCCCATGCTCCCAAGATGTGGGTGTGAAAGCCAGAGTGCTCTGGATTGCACACAACGTGTGTCTGCAGACTACTAAGGATCAAACCTCTATTAATCTACAACTAATTATAAAACTCTAAGCATATATGAGTAGATATTTCTAAGCATAAATGACAATCAACAATACAAAACCTAACAGTGCTCATCATCATCATGGGGATGAAGAGCATCTTCAGGCCTGACTGTGCTCATCCTTCCTCCAACCTCTCCTCACCAAAGAGAACAAACTCAGCATTAGCTCACAGTAGCTTAGTTAGATGAGTAGAGTTCAGGTGATCTGTGAGTTTTACTATTTGATTCTGCTCCTGTGAAACTGCTTTAATAACATTTCCTGCCAGTAAGTTGTGGACATTCACTTTTTAACTGTTTGTTAAACAGTGAAGGTAAAGATCAGAGTATTGTTCATTATAGTGCAAACAGCTCTTACACGTTATCCCAGTGCTTTATATTATTAATACTACTACTAATAATAATACTACATTTTATTTGAGGGCGCCTTTCAGAAATCCAAGGTCACCTTACAAAAGAACAACGTTAATAAAAGGAGCAATAGCCATAAAATCCATAGAATAAGTTAAAATTACAAAACAGAACTTGGCAACAGATAAAATCAGCACTAAAGCGAATAAGCCAGTTTGAACAGATGTGTTTTGAGCTGTGACTTAAATACAGGAAGAGAGTCTATGGTTCTTATGGCTGCAGGAAGAGAGTTCTGGGGCAGAGCGACTGAAGGCTGTGTGCCCCACAGTGATGAGACGAGCGGAGGAACAGTAAGATGAATAGCAGATGAGGATCTGAGAGGGTGGGAGACAGTGGTGATATGGAGCAGGTCACACAGACAGGAAGGAGCAGATTTATGGATGCACTAGTATGTGAGAAGTAAGAGTTTAAGGTTTATCCTGGCTTCTATGGGCAACCAGTGAAGCTGCTGAAGAACTGGGGTAATATAATAATAATAATAATGATATGAGCTCTTGACGGAGTACGAGTTATGACCCGAGCTGCAGAGTTTTGAAGAAGTTGAAGTTTATGAAGGGACCTCTTAGGTCCAGGCCTCTGACATCCACCCAGGAACAAGTGTCTGTGTGTAAACATGTTCTGTGTCGTCATCAACATGATAGCAGTCAAATGTGTTTTGACTACACTCATGTGTAAGATGATCCATCATAGATTATGTTATGAGTGACATGGCTGTGACTTCAGCCACATCATTTATTTGCTGATGATTAAGACACTCAGTGTTTTTCTTCCATTCTGTATTATGTTAATGATTTCGTCTACTTTCGCTTTTCAGTTACGATGGATGGAAACTTTTAATGAGCTTAAATTACATTTTGAGATGAATTCTCCGATACTGCAGTACTGATGATGATGATGATGATGACGAGCCTTTATTTGTCACTACAATGTTACACATACATGTCGTACACGTTATTCTGATGTTTCCAAACTGCTCGTTTTAAAAAAACTGAACTCATCAAATGACACTAGTTGGTATAAAGAATAGATTTTATTCCACAAATGTAGTGAAATACAGTTTTTTAAATTAAAGAAACAATTAAATACAGGCATTTAAAACAAGCAACCATTTCCTCACTAAACCTGTTGTGTTCCTGTTTGTTATGCATGAACAACAGATTCAGATCAGTAAATAAGGGAACATTCAGCCTTTATCCACTTTGGAAAAATGTAGTAATGCGGTGTTGCTGTGAACATGAAACTTTGTTGAAACAAATTGCAGATTAGTGATAAATATACAGGCAGCAATGACTCTAGAAACCATGAGACAACCATCAGAGATGTGACTGACACAAATACAGGGTAAGGTTACATTCAAATAGGACCAAAAAAATCAGCTCAAAATTTGGTGTTCATGATGCTGAAATTCATTTTCATTAAAGCTTGTTGTATGTTTCTGATTCGAAGGCAGCTGGTACAGCGCAGGTCTGAGTAACCTGTACACGCTGAAGTTAATTTGGTGTCTGTGGTCACCATCACAGGGTATTTCAGTTAAACAATCAAAGTCTTTCATGCTGTTATTCACCTGCGCAGGAATTACATTGTCTAAAACATAAACACATAATTTTAAATATGTGAGCTGGTTTTATTGTTTCTAATCTATCTGTCTGATATATTTTGAGTTTTAATGACAGCCTCCACTTATTTATCTCGGAGCTCATAGTTCTTGTGAACAGCCACTAAATATAAATTTATCATTTGGAATCAAATCCAGATCTTTCAGCTTTTTAATGAGCAACAAGTCGCATGCAGCCATGAAACTGCCTGTCAGAAAACTGTCCAATTACTCTTGAGTCTTTCAAATAGAGAGCATGTATAAAAATGGTTGGAATTCCTCAGACAGTGTTACAGTTACATACTAACTGCACTGCTACATGTCAACTCAGCCCTGGCAGGCACTGAGGTCGTCGGCTTTCTTACGGAGTTGTGTCAGAAGTGTTTTAAGATCGACATCGAGCTGTTCAAGCTTCGTTGACTTCTGAACTATCTCGTCCTGCAGTCTTTGGATGGAGTCGGCTTTTCCTAGAAGAAAACAAACACAAGGAGCGTTACAGGGACACACAGTCTGTGTCAGGACCATAGAACTGTACTCCTGATATATTTAGTAATTACAGACTGCCACACAGAATGTCCACAGAAGCAAAATATTAGACCACCAAGTCAGCAGGGGTTAGGTCACGGTAGGAGCACGCAACAAAGTTACACAGCCTGTAAAAATTCAAACTGAACTTGACTGTTGATATGAAAACTTTCATGCTCCAAATCACCCACGTTTACATGCTGAGGCACAAAAACAGTGGAATTACAAGTCAAGTAGAAGGTTACTTACTAACCTCACAATCAACACTTTATGCTTTATGACTAAATGTCCTACTTTCTCAGATGAACTGAGGATTTATGAGTGAATTTTTTTCTTTTAGTGGAAATGTTTGTTGAATTACCATCTAGAGCCTGCAGCATGTTTTTGGTTATGTTAGCCAGAGCTCCAGCATCCTGCTGCAGTTTGTTCAGTCGATCCCCCGCTGGCTCCGTCTCATCATCTGTCCTGGGAACACCTTTCTCTTTAAGACTGTCAAGGTGCTTCTCCAAAGTCAACAGGTCCTACAAGTACACACATAATATAGCACTCAGTTGTGGCCTTCTTATTCTTAATCCATAGGGTTTAATATGATGTTGCCAAACCTTTGCTTCAAGGCTTATAGGAAGACTTTCCAGAAGGTTAAGGAGTGTGTTTCTGGGAATGTTGACCATTCTTCCAGAAGCACATTAGTGAGGTTAAACACTGAAGTTGCACAAGAAGACTCATAGTCTGAGTTTTACTCATTCTGCACCAAACTAACTCATGCTTGTGTTTATGGACGTTGCTTTGAGTTCTGATGCACAGACCGTCTCCCAAGTGTTCTCACAAAATAGTCTGAAATGCACTGGCACGCTGAAGCAGGAGGAAGTCCTCCCACTAGAATTAAGGGGCCGAACACAACTCCTGAAAAATAATGCTACACCATAATTCCCCCAAACCAAACTTTACACTTGGCACAGAGTTCCTCTGGCAGTCACCAAACCCAGACTCATCCATCGCATTGCCTTATGGAGAAGTGTGATATGTCCCTCCAGAGAACTCTTTCCACTGCTTTAGAGCCTTTGTAGCCTCATGCAGTTACAGTTTAATTTGGCCTCCCTGAAACGTGAATTCTTCACTTTTATTTAAATTTGTAATTTTAAAAATATAAACAAATACTGAGAAGAAAACGTTTTTATTAAATGTTAGCGGCGATCTCTTACCGAAGATATCCACGATGTATTCAGCAGCATGAAGAACAATGACCCACAAAGCCCAGAATCAGTCTGCGACTCAGCGCATTTACCGCTGAGTGCACTGCATAAAGACAGCATGAGTGCTGACACTCATTTTGCTAATATTCATGTTTACAGATGACTGATAAATGCAAATAGAAGGGCACACTGGGTTCTTGTTCTTTGAGTCCTTGTTCTTAACAAATGCCTTATTAAAGTCAATGCTTGTCTGTCAGTCTAGTGCAGCTACAGCAGATCTTTTACCTGATTTCCAGCAGCTGCTTCTTTGTCAGCTTTTTCTGCATTTTCCCGTGCATCTTCAGCCAGCTGACCTCCATCCTGCAGCAGGTCTTTCAGCTTATCCAGCTGGGGTTTCATTGGCTTTATCAGTGTTGATACATCGTCCAGAGCCTTCTCTGCTGGCACCAGCTGGTCTTTGGCCTGTATGAAGAAAACCCAGCCAAACTCAGCCTATAAGCAGTTTTGATTGTAGTAAATAGACTATTGTTTTATCTACGCTTTCTACCTTAGTAAGGTTGTTATTCAAGGTCTCTATGACATCCATTTTGTCTTGCAATTTGTCTTCCAGCTCAGCAAGGGAAGGGCTCACTGAGCTGAAGCCTGCCAGCAGCCCATCAACATCAGCCTTCACACCCAGTGCTGTGTCCCTGCAACCGGAGAAACCATTAGCTTGAAGGATTGATGGGTAAAAATGACAAAAAAAAATAAGGACTGGATTAAAATGGCTTGGAAAAACTAATTTCTGATTAAATGTATGGCACTAATACTTTTCATATTCATGAAGACTTTATTAATCCCGCATTAGGGAAATTCCTGTGTTATAGCTGTACAAGCATGTGTTCTGTCTCTAGCTTGGTCTGTACAAACAGTGGGAGCCTGCAAAGCTGATAATTCTCTAAAAAAAGAGCATCTGATTCAACAGTTTGACAGTGAAGTGCGAGCATCAACCTGGCATCCTGAGCATCCTGCAGCAGTTTCTTGGCTGCATCTAACTGTGGCTCAGCTTCCCTCAGCACTGCTGTGCTGTCTGGTAGATTGGCTGTCAGATCCTTCAGCTCCTGCAGCTTCCCTTTAAGCCCTGCCAATCTGGGGGGCAGCTTGGCATTCAGGATCCAGTCACTCACCTTCTGGACATGGGTCAGGTTAGCGGATGGGTCTGGACACCAAAATAGGAAAAGCTAGAGTTTAGTACTGGAGCTGGACTTTACACTGTGGTGGTGTTTAAAGGGGTGACTGATCTCAGCATCACCCTCTCTTACATCCAAAGAAGTTTCAGCTTCCATCTCAAAGTGGTTTCACTCATCCTAAAACAGTCATACCTGACAGGAAGTCTTTGAGCTCTTTCACAACGCTGCGTGTCTCATTTAGGTCGTCTTCGAGTTCATCTCTGGCCTGCTGCAGCTTACTGGACAGCTTCTCTGTAGACTGCCTCACCTGATTGGTCATCTCCTGTGTTTTCTGCAGCTGTGCACACATTAACATTGAATAACTACTTGAGATGTGTAAACAGATTAAGAATGACATGTGTGAATAACAAAACTCATTATTTGTATGTAGCTATAAGTGTCTACCTTCTCTGCAGCGTCGGTGATCCTCCCAGAGAGTTTGTCGAGTCCTTCCTTCACATCCTTGGCATCAGCGTCTGCCCTCTTGCTCAGAGGCAGAGCGCCCACACACTTTCCCCCCTTTTCACAGGGTGCATCTCCCACTGGTGTGCACAAATCTCCAATTTCACACTGGAGAGGTGTGCAGGGCTCAGAGTGAACACTGCCACACACCTGAAAAACAGAGTTAGAGGAGGGCAATGACGATTACTAGTCTGAATGATAGAAAATGAACTTTGTCCAGGACAAACAAGAAAGATTATGATTAACGGCCTGGATTATGCTCACACTGAGAAATATGACATATAGTGATGCATATTTAAGATAATAATCTTTCAGTTTTACTCTTGTGCTGCAAGTCTGCTAAACAGTAGATCAAGAAGTTTTTTTTCTGAAACATAAAGCAAGATCAGTCCTGCTAGTTACTTGTCTGGCAACAGGAGTGAGGTTGGGTTGGGAGGCCATGCTGTTGTTCAGTTTGTCCAGATCTCTGGTGTTGGCTGGCTGTACTTTGCTCTGAATGTCCTCAGTCTTTTCTCGGACATCAGTTGATTCCTTTATGGTATTTTTCCCGGCCTCAACTTTTTTGGTGGCATCTGTCGAGTTATCGTAGGCGTTGCTGATGGCAGTAAATGCCCCTGCAAAGACAGGAAACGTCTACATGAGTGCATTTCGCGCTGTTGTGGTACAAAAATAGTCATCAGTCACATCTGTAGAACTGCAGCGAATTCTTAGTCTTTTCTGACCTATATTGTTGGGACTGATAGAGTTCTCTGTGACAGCTTTCTTGGCATTGTACACCAGAGTGAAGCTTTCCAGCAGGTCCTGCAGTTTGTCCAGCTCAGAGTCCAGACCAGGAGTTTTGTCAGGGGTGAAAGGTCATTATCAACCTGGTACCTGGAGATGGTATTATCAAAGAAAAAACAGTGTCAGGTGATTTTATTTAAGGGTGATTCGTATTTGTCAAACCTAGAATTAAGTTCTTCAGCAGTTTCCCACCTGAGCTTCTTCAGCTTAGAAAGAGCATCACGTGTATCAGTGATGGGTGAGAGGGACATGGAGTTCTGGATGATTTTCAAACTGGCCTCCAGGTCACTGATGCGGGGCCCAAAGTCAGCAGCGCCTCCAGACTGAGATGATAATCTGGAAGCAAGTCTCAACAGGACCGACCTGAGATTCTTTTGCTGAGTGTTTAGGTTGAAGAAGCAGGAGGGACACATCTCACAGTCAGGGAAGGAGTCGCAGCGGTCAGGACTGCAGGAGTCGCAGCGAGCTCCAGAGACGCCCGGTCGGCACAAACAGACTCCTGACTGCTTGTCACAAACTCCTGGGAGGGTTCCACTGGCATCACAGTCACAGGCTAAGACAGAGGACGGGCAAACAGCTCAGACATGTTGTAGACCTTCAGCCATGCTCAGAGGGCTTAAATCAAAGTCATGGTAAATTTGGGCTTTTAATGATTTCTTTGAACTCTTCATTTTTCTAGGGTGGATTGATTGTGTTTCATTGTCCTGCCGTAACACCCTGTCGTGTCCAAGATTCAACCGTTCGATTGATTTGAAGTTAATTTGAATAACTTTTAGACTTTCATCTACTTTGTACAACCTACCAATACCACTGGCAGCACAGTAGCCCCAGAGTATGATGACAGCCGGTGCAGTGTTCTTTGGTTTGAACATCTCACCCCTACCCCTCCAAACATATGTCATTGTGACCAATCACATGGAGCTCAATCTCAAAATCGTTTCTCCAGAAGGCATTTGTCTTAACCATGTGGGCAGCTACAAATGCCAGTTAAACTTGAGTCCATCTTCAGTGAGAACTTCAGTACATTTCGAGGCAAAGTGGCTTTGCTGTGGACATCGATGACAGTGTACCAGCAGTTTCCAGTTCGCAGCAGGCTTGAGGCTTGGTGGTTCCTGGATTATTACTGAACATCTTAATTTCCTCTCATGTAATCTGGAGTTGTTTAGAAATAAGTCCAGCAGCCCTCCCCAAGTTGTGCAGATCTATCACTCTCCTTATTATGTCTTCACTGAATTCCTGAGACTTTCCTCTTGTTCTTGGTCAGTTCATGATCACTAACCAAAGTCCTGGCCTTGTCAAGTTAAACACCGTCAGCACCACATATTAAAAGATACGAGTGAATGCATGTAAATATATCTATCAGCCTGTATCATTTTGAGCATACATGGATTTGAGAAAGAACTTGTTTTTTAAAGGTATTAAAGATGTATACTGTACAATCATTTCATCTTGGAAAAAGAGCAGTTCAAAGAAATCATTGAAAGTCAACAACTACCATACAAATGAGCGGCTGTTCACGTCTTTGTAAGTGAAGACACTTAGAATTTCAGCAGTGAATCATAAATGATCCCTAATCCATGCTGGGAGACAGCAGAGTTTCTCTCTAACTAGCAATATTTTACCATTACCCTTGTTGTGATCCGCCACTATGTAAATGATACTGAACTGAAAGAAAACTCCCAAACGAGTGGTGGACTTACGTTGGCAGCCTTTCAGAGGGTCTCCGTACGTATTATCAGGGCACTCTGTACACGTTCGGCCTCCAAAGCCTGATCTGCACTGACACTGACCAGTCAGCTGAACAAAAACAAGATCATTTCATTATTTTCCAGAGAAGACAAATGAACTCGATATAATCTGTGATGATGATACAAAGATAGAATATTTGCATCCTCGCTACAATCATATCTCATACCAACACCAGTACTTTCTGTGTCACACCAGGTGTAAACAACTTTTCAACTGTAATTTTCAGGAGTGAAGATAAACATAATATGGTTAGTCTTTGTAGGCTCTCAGTCATCCAGGACTGTGAAATTCAGTTTTTAGCTACATAAGCAAACAGTTGTAAACGACATTTGAAGGTCATTAATAAATTTACCTTTAACTAATCTTTATTCAATTACTAACTATTTAGCAAATCTGCCTTTAACTTAATATATTGTAAAACACTTTTGACTGCTCTGGATGGAAAAAGCTGGATACACACATTTTATGTCTTAGGCTACAGCATTACAGCAGCTGATGGATCTCAGGGGTCTGCACTGAAAGGCCTTTGGGTCATACCTGATCGCAGGAATCAGTGGTTGACTTGGTGGCATCACAGCCGCAGGTTTGCAGGTTCGGACATGTTTGCTTCCATACTTTTACACACACGTTCAGTAATGCCGTAAGTG
>NW_020329459.1:0-12574 GCF_001858045.2 Oreochromis niloticus | reverse complement strand
TGTTTGTCGTCCTCGCTGTGGCTTACGGCCATACCACCCTGAACACGCCCGATCTCGTCTGATCTCGGAAGCTAAGCAGGGTCGGGCCTGGTCAGTACTTGGATGGGAGACCGCCTGGAATACCAGGTGCTGTAAGCTTTTCTTCACACAAAAAACTGCAGGGGGCGCTGCTGCTGTCTCTGTTTGTGCTTTGCTCCATATTCTTCTCTGTTTGCCTGCATTGTGTGTCTGTTTTACTAAGTCTCTGAACACGTTTTCCATCCAGTAATGAAACATTTTTTCCTACGGTAAAACTTTCACTTCAGCTTTAGCTTCAGCATAGAAAGCTGTTTACAGTAACACATCACTGATCTTAGATCGGAATAGTATGCAGCTGGCTGTTAAAATCATCATATTTATTTAAGTAACAAAACAAACTGAAGACATCCTCAAGATATAAGTCTGCGAAATGCTCCTGAAGCAGTAATAAGAGGGTGTTTGTCGTCCTCGCTGTGGCTTACGGCCATACCACCTGAACACGCCCGATCTCGTCTGATCTCGGAAGCTAAGCAGGGTCGGGCCTGGTCAGTACTTGGATGGGAGACCGCCTGGGAATACCAGGTGCTGTAAGCTTTTTCACACAAAAAACTGCAGGGGGCGCTGCTGCTGTCTCTGTTTGTGCTTTGCTCCATATTCTTCTCTGTTTGCCTGCATTGTGTGTCTGTTTACTAAGTCTCTGAACACGTTTTCCATCCAGTAATGAAACATTTTTCCTACGGTAAAACTTTCACTTCAGCTTTAGCTTCAGCATAGAAAGCTGTTTACAGTAACACATCACTGATCTTAGATCGGAATAGTATGCAGCTGGCTGTTAAAAATATTTATTTAAGTAACAAAACAAACTGAAGACATCCTCAAGATATAAGTCTGCGAAATGCTCCTGAAGCAGTAATAAGAGGGTGTTTGTCGTCCTCGCTGTGGCTTACGGCCATACCACGACGCCGATCTCGTCTGATCTCGGAAGCTAAGCAGGGTCGGGCCTGGTCAGTACTTGGATGGGAGACCGCCTGGGAATACCAGGTGCTGTAAGCTTTTCTTCACACAAAAATGCAGGGGCGCTGCTGCTGTCTCTGTTTGTGCTTTGCTCCATATTCTTCTCTGTTTGCCTGCATTGTGTGTCTGTTTTACTAAGTCTCTGAACACGTTTTCCATCCAGTAATGAAACATTTTTTCCTACGGTAAAACTTTCACTTCAGCTTTAGCTTCAGCATAGAAAGCTGTTTACAGTAACACATCACTGATCTTAGATCGAATAGTATGCACTGGCTGTTAAAATCATCATATTTATTAATAACAAAACAAACTGAAGACATCCTCAAGATATAGTCTGCGAAATGCCCTGAAGCAGTAATAAGAGGGGTTTTCGTCCTCGGCTGTGGCTTACGCCATACCACCCTGAACACGCCGATCTCGTCTGATCTCGGAAGCTAAGCAGGGTCGGGCTGGTCAGTACTTGGATGGGAGACCGCCTGGGAATACCAGGTGCTGTAAGCTTTTCTTCACACAAAAACTGCAGGGGCGCTGCTGCTGTCTCTGTTTGTGCTTTGCTCCATATTCTTCTCTGTTTGCCTGCATTGTGTGTCTGTTTTACTAAGTCTCTGAACACGTTTTCCATCCAGTAATGAAACATTTTTTCCTACGGTAAAACTTTCACTTCAGCTTTAGCTTCAGCATAGAAAGCTGTTTACAGTAACACATCACTGATCTTAGATCGGAATAGTATGCAGCTGGCTGTTAAAATCATCATATTTATTTAAGTAACAAAACAAACTGAAGACATCCTCAAGATATAAGTCTGCGAAATGCTCCTGAAGCAGTAATAAGAGGGGTGTTTGTCGTCCTCGCTGTGGCTTACGGCCATACCACCCTGAACACGCCCGATCTCGTCTGATCTCGGAAGCTAAGCAGGGTCGGGCCTGGTCAGTACTTGGATGGGAGACCGCCTGGGAATACCAGGTGCTGTAAGCTTTTCTTCACACAAAAAACTGCAGGGGGCGCTGCTGCTGTCTCTGTTTGTGCTTTGCTCCATATTCTTCTCTGTTTGCCTGCATTGTGTGTCTGTTTTACTAAGTCTCTGAACACGTTTTCCATCCAGTAATGAAACATTTTTCCTACGGTAAAACTTTCACTTCAGCTTTAGCTTCAGCATAGAAAGCTGTTTACAGTAACACATCACTGATCTTAGATCGGAATAGTATGCAGCTGGCTGTTAAAATCATCATATTTATTTAAGTAACAAAACAAACTGAAGACATCCTCAAGATATAAGTCTGCGAAATGCTCCTGAAGCAGTAATAAGAGGGGTGTTTGTCGTCCTCGCTGTGGCTTACGGCCATACCACCCTGAACACGCCCGATCTCGTCTGATCTCGGAAGCTAAGCAGGGTCGGGCCTGGTCAGTACTTGGATGGGAGACCGCCTGGGAATACCAGGTGCTGTAAGCTTTCTTCACACAAAAAACTGCAGGGGCGCTGCTGCTGTCTCTGTTTGTGCTTTGCTCCATATTCTTCTCTGTTTGCCTGCATTGTGTGTCTGTTTTACTAAGTCTCTGAACACGTTTTCCATCCAGTAATGAAACATTTTTTCCTACGGTAAAACTTTCACTTCAGCTTTAGCTTCAGCATAGAAAGCTGTTTACAGTAACACATCACTGATCTTAGATCGGAATAGTATGCAGCTGGCTGTTAAAATCATCATATTTATTTAAGTAACAAAACAAACTGAAGACATCCTCAAGATATAAGTCTGCGAAATGCTCCTGAAGCAGTAATAAGAGGGGTGTTTGTCGTCCTCGCTGTGGCTTACGGCCATACCACCCTGAACACGCCCGATCTCGTCTGATCTCGGAAGCTAAGCAGGGTCGGGCCTGGTCAGTACTTGGATGGGAGACCGCCTGGGAATACCAGGTGCTGTAAGCTTTTCTTCACACAAAAAACTGCAGGGGGCGCTGCTGCTGTCTCTGTTTGTGCTTTGCTCCATATTCTTCTCTGTTTGCCTGCATTGTGTGTCTGTTTTACTAAGTCTCTGAACACGTTTTCCATCCAGTAATGAAACATTTTTTCCTACGGTAAAACTTTCACTTCAGCTTTAGCTTCAGCATAGAAAGCTGTTTACAGTAACACATCACTGATCTTAGATCGGAATAGTATGCAGCTGGCTGTTAAAATCATCATATTTATTTAAGTAACAAAACAAACTGAAGACATCCTCAAGATATAAGTCTGCGAAATGCTCCTGAAGCAGTAATAAGAGGGGTGTTTGTCGTCCTCGCTGTGGCTTACGGCCATACCACCCTGAACACGCCCGATCTCGTCTGATCTCGGAAGCTAAGCAGGGTCGGGCCTGGTCAGTACTTGGATGGGAGACCGCCTGGGAATACCAGGTGCTGTAAGCTTTCTTCACACAAAAAACTGCAGGGGCGCTGCTGCTGTCTCTGTTTGTGCTTTGCTCCATATTCTTCTCTGTTTGCCTGCATTGTGTGTCTGTTTTACTAAGTCTCTGAACACGTTTTCCATCCAGTAATGAAACATTTTTCCTACGGTAAAACTTTCACTTCAGCTTTAGCTTCAGCATAGAAAGCTGTTTACAGTAACACATCACTGATCTTAGATCGGAATAGTATGCAGCTGGCTGTTAAAATCATCATATTTATTTAAGTAACAAAACAAACTGAAGACATCCTCAAGATATAAGTCTGCGAAATGCTCCTGAAGCAGTAATAAGAGGGGTGTTTGTCGTCCTCGCTGTGGCTTACGGCCATACCACCCTGAACACGCCCGATCTCGTCTGATCTCGGAAGCTAAGCAGGGTCGGGCCTGGTCAGTACTTGGATGGGAGACCGCCTGGGAATACCAGGTGCTGTAAGCTTTTCTTCACACAAAAAACTGCAGGGGCGCTGCTGCTGTCTCTGTTTGTGCTTTGCTCCATATTCTTCTCTGTTTGCCTGCATTGTGTGTCTGTTTTACTAAGTCTCTGAACACGTTTTCCATCCAGTAATGAAACATTTTTCCTACGGTAAAACTTTCACTTCAGCTTTAGCTTCAGCATAGAAAGCTGTTTACAGTAACACATCACTGATCTTAGATCGGAATAGTATGCAGCTGGCTGTTAAAATCATCATATTTATTTAAGTAACAAAACAAACTGAAGACATCCTCAAGATATAAGTCTGCGAAATGCTCCTGAAGCAGTAATAAGAGGGGTGTTTGTCGTCCTCGCTGTGGCTTACGGCCATACCACCCTGAACACGCCCGATCTCGTCTGATCTCGGAAGCTAAGCAGGGTCGGGCCTGGTCAGTACTTGGATGGGAGACCGCCTGGGAATACCAGGTGCTGTAAGCTTTTCTTCACACAAAAAACTGCAGGGGGCGCTGCTGCTGTCTCTGTTTGTGCTTTGCTCCATATTCTTCTCTGTTTGCCTGCATTGTGTGTCTGTTTTACTAAGTCTCTGAACACGTTTTCCATCCAGTAATGAAACATTTTTTCCTACGGTAAAACTTTCACTTCAGCTTTAGCTTCAGCATAGAAAGCTGTTTACAGTAACACATCACTGATCTTAGATCGGAATAGTATGCAGCTGGCTGTTAAAATCATCATATTTATTTAAGTAACAAAACAAACTGAAGACATCCTCAAGATATAAGTCTGCGAAATGCTCCTGAAGCAGTAATAAGAGGGGTGTTTGTCGTCCTCGCTGTGGCTTACGGCCATACCACCCTGAACACGCCCGATCTCGTCTGATCTCGGAAGCTAAGCAGGGTCGGGCCTGGTCAGTACTTGGATGGGAGACCGCCTGGGAATACCAGGTGCTGTAAGCTTTTCTTCACACAAAAAACTGCAGGGGGCGCTGCTGCTGTCTCTGTTTGTGCTTTGCTCCATATTCTTCTCTGTTTGCCTGCATTGTGTGTCTGTTTTACTAAGTCTCTGAACACGTTTTCCATCCAGTAATGAAACATTTTTCCTACGGTAAAACTTTCACTTCAGCTTTAGCTTCAGCATAGAAAGCTGTTTACAGTAACACATCACTGATCTTAGATCGGAATAGTATGCAGCTGGCTGTTAAAATCATCATATTTATTTAAGTAACAAAACAAACTGAAGACATCCTCAAGATATAAGTCTGCGAAATGCTCCTGAAGCAGTAATAAGAGGGGTGTTTGTCGTCCTCGCTGTGGCTTACGGCCATACCACCCTGAACACGCCCGATCTCGTCTGATCTCGGAAGCTAAGCAGGGTCGGGCCTGGTCAGTACTTGGATGGGAGACCGCCTGGGAATACCAGGTGCTGTAAGCTTTTCTTCACACAAAAAACTGCAGGGGGCGCTGCTGCTGTCTCTGTTTGTGCTTTGCTCCATATTCTTCTCTGTTTGCCTGCATTGTGTGTCTTTTTACTAAGTCTCTGAACACGTTTTCCATCCAGTAATGAAACATTTTTTCCTACGGTAAAACTTTCACTTCAGCTTTAGCTTCAGCATAGAAAGCTGTTTACAGTAACACATCACTGATCTTAGATCGGAATAGTATGCAGCTGGCTGTTAAAATCATCATATTTATTTAAGTAACAAAACAAACTGAAGACATCCTCAAGATATAAGTCTGCGAAATGCTCCTGAAGCAGTAATAAGAGGGGTGTTTGTCGTCCTCGCTGTGGCTTACGGCCATACCACCCTGAACACGCCCGATCTCGTCTGATCTCGGAAGCTAAGCAGGGTCGGGCCTGGTCAGTACTTGGATGGGAGACCGCCTGGGAATACCAGGTGCTGTAAGCTTTTCTTCACACAAAAAACTGCAGGGGGCGCTGCTGCTGTCTCTGTTTGTGCTTTGCTCCATATTCTTCTCTGTTTGCCTGCATTGTGTGTCTGTTTTACTAAGTCTCTGAACACGTTTTCCATCCAGTAATGAAACATTTTTTCCTACGGTAAAACTTTCACTTCAGCTTTAGCTTCAGCATAGAAAGCTGTTTACAGTAACACATCACTGATCTTAGATCGGAATAGTATGCAGCTGGCTGTTAAAATCATCATATTTATTTAAGTAACAAAACAAACTGAAGACATCCTCAAGATATAAGTCTGCGAAATGCTCCTGAAGCAGTAATAAGAGGGGTGTTTGTCGTCCTCGCTGTGGCTTACGGCCATACCACCCTGAACACGCCCGATCTCGTCTGATCTCGGAAGCTAAGCAGGGTCGGGCCTGGTCAGTACTTGGATGGGAGACCGCCTGGGAATACCAGGTGCTGTAAGCTTTTCTTCACACAAAAAACTGCAGGGGGCGCTGCTGCTGTCTCTGTTTGTGCTTTGCTCCATATTCTTCTCTGTTTGCCTGCATTGTGTGTCTGTTTTACTAAGTCTCTGAACACGTTTTCCATCCAGTAATGAAACATTTTTTCCTACGGTAAAACTTTCACTTCAGCTTTAGCTTCAGCATAGAAAGCTGTTTACAGTAACACATCACTGATCTTAGATCGGAATAGTATGCAGCTGGCTGTTAAAATCATCATATTTATTTAAGTAACAAAACAAACTGAAGACATCCTCAAGATATAAGTCTGCGAAATGCTCCTGAAGCAGTAATAAGAGGGGTGTTTGTCGTCCTCGCTGTGGCTTACGGCCATACCACCCTGAACACGCCCGATCTCGTCTGATCTCGGAAGCTAAGCAGGGTCGGCCTGGTCAGTACTTGGATGGGAGACCGCCTGGGAATACCAGGTGCTGTAAGCTTTTCTTCACACAAAAAACTGCAGGGGGCGCTGCTGCTGTCTCTGTTTGTGCTTTGCTCCATATTCTTCTCTGTTTGCCTGCATTGTGTGTCTGTTTACTAAGTCTCTGAACACGTTTTCCATCCAGTAATGAAACATTTTTTCCTACGGTAAAACTTTCACTTCAGCTTTAGCTTCAGCATAGAAAGCTGTTTACAGTAACACATCACTGATCTTAGATCGGAATAGTATGCAGCTGGCTGTTAAAATCATCATATTTATTTAAGTAACAAAACAAACTGAAGACATCCTCAAGATATAAGTCTGCGAAATGCTCCTGAAGCAGTAATAAGAGGGGTGTTTGTCGTCCTCGCTGTGGCTTACGGCCATACCACCCTGAACACGCCCGATCTCGTCTGATCTCGGAAGCTAAGCAGGGTCGGGCCTGGTCAGTACTTGGATGGGAGACCGCCTGGGAATACCAGGTGCTGTAAGCTTTTCTTCACACAAAAAACTGCAGGGGGCGCTGCTGCTGTCTCTGTTTGTGCTTTGCTCCATATTCTTCTCTGTTTGCCTGCATTGTGTGTCTGTTTTACTAAGTCTCTGAACACGTTTTCCATCCAGTAATGAAACATTTTTCCTACGGTAAAACTTTCACTTCAGCTTTAGCTTCAGCATAGAAAGCTGTTTACAGTAACACATCACTGATCTTAGATCGGAATAGTATGCAGCTGGCTGTTAAAATCATCATATTTATTTAAGTAACAAAACAAACTGAAGACATCCTCAAGATATAAGTCTGCGAAATGCTCCTGAAGCAGTAATAAGAGGGGTGTTTGTCGTCCTCGCTGTGGCTTACGGCCATACCACCCTGAACACGCCCGATCTCGTCTGATCTCGGAAGCTAAGCAGGGTCGGGCCTGGTCAGTACTTGGATGGGAGACCGCCTGGAATACCAGGTGCTGTAAGCTTTTCTTCACACAAAAACTGCAGGGGCGCTGCTGCTGTCTCTGTTTGTGCTTTGCTCCATATCTTCTCTGTTTGCCTGCATTGTGTGTCTGTTTACTAAGTCTCTGAACACGTTTTCCATCCAGTAATGAAACATTTTTCCTACGGTAAAACTTTCACTTCAGCTTTAGCTTCAGCATAGAAAGCTGTTTACAGTAACACATCACTGATCTTAGATCGGAATAGTATGCAGCTGGCTGTTAAAATCATCATATTTATTTAAGTAACAAAACAAACTGAAGACATCCTCAAGATATAAGTCTGCGAAATGCTGGGTGTTTGTCGTCCTCGCTGTGGCTTACGGCCATACCACCCTGAACACGCCCGATCTCGTCTGATCTCGGAAGCTAAGCAGGGTCGGGCCTGGTCAGTACTTGGATGGGAGACCGCCTGGGAATACCAGGTGCTGTAAGCTTTCTTCACACAAAAAACTGCAGGGGGCGCTGCTGCTGTCTCTGTTTGTGCTTTGCTCCATATTCTTCTCTGTTTGCCTGCATTGTGTGTCTGTTTTACTAAGTCTCTGAACACGTTTCCATCCAGTAATGAAACATTTTTTCCTACGGTAAAACTTTCACTTCAGCTTTAGCTTCAGCATAGAAAGCTGTTACAGTAACACATCACTGAGTTAGATCGGAATAGTATGCAGCTGGCTGTTAAAATCATCATATTTATTTAAGTAACAAAACAAACTGAAGACATCCTCAAGATATAAGTCTGCGAAATGCTCCTGAAGCAGTAATAAGAGGGGTGTTTGTCGTCCTCGCTGTGGCTTACGGCCATACCACCCTGAACACGCCCGATCTCGTCTGATCTCGGAAGCTAAGCAGGGTCGGGCCTGGTCAGTACTTGGATGGGAGACCGCCTGGGAATACCAGGTGCTGTAAGCTTTTCTTCACACAAAAACTGCAGGGGGCGCTGCTGCTGTCTCTGTTTGTGCTTTGCTCCATATTCTTCTCTGTTGCCTGCATTGTGTGTCTGTTTACTAAGTCTCTGAACACGTTTTCCATCCAGTAATGAAACATTTTTTCCTACGGTAAAACTTCACTTCAGCTTTAGCTTCAGCATAGAAAGCTGTTTACAGTAACACATCACTGATCTTAGATCGGAATAGTATGCAGCTGGCTGTTAAAATCATCATATTATTTAAGTAACAAAACAAACTGAAGACATCCTCAAGATATAAGTCTGCGAAATGCTCCTGAAGCAGTAATAAGAGGGTGTTTGTCGTCCTCGCTGTGGCTTACGGCCATACCACCCTGAACACGCCCGATCTCGTCTGATCTCGGAAGCTAAGCAGGGTCGGGCCTGGTCAGTACTTGGATGGGAGACCGCCTGGGAATACCAGGTGCTGTAAGCTTTTCTTCACACAAAAAACTGCAGGGGGCGCTGCTGCTGTCTCTGTTGTGCTTTGCTCCATATTCTTCTCTGTTTGCCTGCATTGTGTCTGTTTTACTAAGTCTCTGAACACTTTTCCATCCAGTAATGAAACATTTTTCCTACGGTAAAACTTCACCAGCTTAGCTTCAGCATAGAAGCTGTTACAGTAACACATCACTGATCTTAGATCGGAATAGTATGCAGCTGGCTGTTAAAATCATCAATTTATTAAGTAACAAAACAAACTGAAGACATCCTCAAGATATAAGTCTGCGAAATGCTCCTGAAGCAGTAATAAAAGGGGTGTTTGTCGTCCCGCGTGGCTTACGGCCATACACCTGAACACGCCCGATCTCGTCTGATCTCGGAAGCTAAGCAGGGCGGGCCTGGTCAGTACTTGGATGGGAAGACGCCTGGGAATACCAGGTGCTGTAAGCTTTCTTCACACAAAAAACTGCAGGGGGCGCTGCTGCTGTCTCTGTTTGTGCTTTGCTCCATATTCTTCTCTGTTTGCCTGCATTGTGTGTCTGTTTTACTAAGTCTCTGAACACGTTTTCCATCCAGTAATGAAACATTTTTTCCTACGGTAAAACTTTCACTTCAGCTTTAGCTTCAGCATAGAAAGCTGTTTACAGTAACACATCACTGATCTTAGATCGGAATAGTATGCAGCTGGCTGTTAAAATCATCATATTTATTTAAGTAACAAAACAAACTGAAGACATCCTCAAGATATAAGTCTGCGAAATGCTCCTGAAGCAGTAATAAGAGGGGTGTTTGTCGTCCTCGCTGTGGCTTACGGCCATACCACCCTGAACACGCCCGATCTCGTCTGATCTCGGAAGCTAAGCAGGGTCGGGCCTGGTCAGTACTTGGATGGGAGACCGCCTGGGAATACCAGGTGCTGTAAGCTTTTCTTCACACAAAAAACTGCAGGGGGCGCTGCTGCTGTCTCTGTTTGTGCTTTGCTCCATATTCTTCTCTGTTTGCCTGCATTGTGTGTCTGTTTTACTAAGTCTCTGAACACGTTTTCCATCCAGTAATGAAACATTTTTTCCTACGGTAAAACTTTCACTTCAGCTTTAGCTTCAGCATAGAAAGCTGTTTACAGTAACACATCACTGATCTTAGATCGGAATAGTATGCAGCTGGCTGTTAAAATCATCATATTTATTTAAGTAACAAAACAAACTGAAGACATCCTCAAGATATAAGTCTGCGAAATGCTCCTGAAGCAGTAATAAGAGGGTGTTTGTCGTCCTCGCTGTGGCTTACGGCCATACCACCCTGAACACGCCCGATCTCGTCTGATCTCGGAAGCTAAGCAGGGTCGGGCCTGGTCAGTACTTGGATGGGAGACCGCCTGGGAATACCAGGTGCTGTAAGCTTTTCTTCACACAAAAAACTGCAGGGGGCGCTGCTGCTGTCTCTGTTTGTGCTTTGCTCCATATTCTTCTCTGTTTGCCTGCATTGTGTGTCTGTTTTACTAAGTCTCTGAACACGTTTTCCATCCAGTAATGAAACATTTTTTCCTACGGTAAAACTTTCACTTCAGCTTTAGCTTCAGCATAGAAAGCTGTTTACAGTAACACATCACTGATCTTAGATCGGAATAGTATGCAGCTGGCTGTTAAAATCATCATATTTATTTAAGTAACAAAACAAACTGAAGACATCCTCAAGATATAAGTCTGCGAAATGCTCCTGAAGCAGTAATAAGAGGGGTGTTTGTCGTCCTCGCTGTGGCTTACGGCCATACCACCCTGAACACGCCCGATCTCGTCTGATCTCGGAAGCTAAGCAGGGTCGGGCCTGGTCAGTACTTGGATGGGAGACCGCCTGGGAATACCAGGTGCTGTAAGCTTTTCTTCACACAAAAAACTGCAGGGGGCGCTGCTGCTGTCTCTGTTTGTGCTTTGCTCCATATTCTTCTCTGTTTGCCTGCATTGTGTGTCTGTTTTACTAAGTCTCTGAACACGTTTTCCATCCAGTAATGAAACATTTTTTCCTACGGTAAAACTTTCACTTCAGCTTTAGCTTCAGCATAGAAAGCTGTTTACAGTAACACATCACTGATCTTAGATCGGAATAGTATGCAGCTGGCTGTTAAAATCATCATATTTATTTAAGTAACAAAACAAACTGAAGACATCCTCAAGATATAAGTCTGCGAAATGCTCCTGAAGCAGTAATAAGAGGGGTGTTTGTCGTCCTCGCTGTGGCTTACGGCCATACCACCCTGAACACGCCCGATCTCGTCTGATCTCGGAAGCTAAGCAGGGTCGGGCCTGGTCAGTACTTGGATGGGAGACCGCCTGGGAATACCAGGTGCTGTAAGCTTTTCTTCACAAAAAACTGCAGGGGCGCTGCTGCTGTCTCTGTTTGTGCTTTGCTCCATATTCTTCTCTGTTTGCCTGCATTGTGTGTCTGTTTTACTAAGTCTCTGAACACGTTTTCCATCCAGTAATGAAACATTTTTTCCTACGGTAAAACTTTCACTTCAGCTTTAGCTTCAGCATAGAAAGCTGTTTACAGTAACACATCACTGATCTTAGATCGGAATAGTATGCAGCTGGCTGTTAAAATCATCATATTTATTTAAGTAACAAAACAAACTGAAGACATCCTCAAGATATAAGTCTGCGAAATGCTCCTGAAGCAGTAATAAGAGGGGTGTTTGTCGTCCTCGCTGTGGCTTACGGCCATACCACCTGAACACGCCCGATCTCGTCTGATCTCGGAAGCTAAGCAGGGTCGGGCCTGGTCAGTACTTGGATGGGAGACCGCCTGGGAATACCAGGTGCTGTAAGCTTTTCTTCACACAAAAAACTGCAGGGGGCGCTGCTGCTGTCTCTGTTTGTGCTTTGCTCCATATTCTTCTCTGTTTGCCTGCATTGTGTGTCTGTTTTACTAAGTCTCTGAACACGTTTTCCATCCAGTAATGAAACATTTTTTCCTACGGTAAAACTTTCACTTCAGCTTTAGCTTCAGCATAGAAAGCTGTTTACAGTAACACATCACTGATCTTAGATCGGAATAGTATGCAGCTGGCTGTTAAAATCATCATATTTATTTAAGTAACAAAACAAACTGAAGACATCCTCAAGATATAAGTCTGCGAAATGCTCCTGAAGCAGTAATAAGAGGGGTGTTTGTCGTCCTCGCTGTGGCTTACGGCCATACCACCCTGAACACGCCCGATCTCGTCTGATCTCGGAAGCTAAGCAGGGTCGGGCCTGGTCAGTACTTGGATGGGAGACCGCCTGGGAATACCAGGTGCTGTAAGCTTTTCTTCACACAAAAAACTGCAGGGGGCGCTGCTGCTGTCTCTGTTTGTGCTTTGCTCCATATTCTTCTCTGTTTGCCTGCATTGTGTGTCTGTTTTACTAAGTCTCTGAACACGTTTTCCATCCAGTAATGAAACATTTTTTCCTACGGTAAAACTTTCACTTCAG
>NW_020329458.1:0-25442 GCF_001858045.2 Oreochromis niloticus | reverse complement strand
GTTTGAAAGAGATTTTTTCGTGTGTTTTGGGTAGCTCTTTGTCTGGATTTCGGCACTGTGCTAAAGCTAGCTAGCGGATATTGAGCATAGCTAAGCCTCTTTGGCCCTCGTTTGACAATTGACTTTGAAAGGAATTTTCTATGTTTGGACGCTAATATGTACAAAATGACTGTGGTTAGACGCTGATCGGCTAATTTAAGCGTATCTGCGTCCCTCTGCTTGAAATGTAGGTTTGAAAGATTTTTTTGTTGTGTTCTGGGTTAGCTCTTTGTCTGGATTTCGGCACTGTGCTAAAGCTAGCTAGCGGATATTGAAGCATAGCTAAGCCTCTTTGGCCTCGTTTGACATTGACTTTGAAAGGAATTTTCTATGTTTGGACGCTAATATGTACAAAATGACTGTGGTTAGACGCTGATCGGCTAATTTAAGCGTATCTGCGTCCCTCTGCTTTGAAATGTAGGTTTGAAAGAGATTTTTTCGTGTGTTTCTGGGTTAGCTCTTTGTCTGGATTTCGGCACTGTGCTAAAGCTAGCTAGCGGATATGAGCATAGCTAAGCCTCTTTGGCCCTCGTTTGACATTGACTTTGAAAGGAATTTTCTATGTTGGACGCTAATATGTACAAAATGACTGTGGTTAGACGCTGATCGGCTAATTTAAGCGTATCTGCGTCCTCTGCTTTGAAATGTAGGTTTGAAAGATTTTTTTTGTGTGTGTTTCTGGTTAGCTCTTTGTCTGGATTTCGGCACTGTGCTAAAGCTAGCTAGCGGATATTGAGCATAGCTAAGCCTCTTTGGCCCTCGTTTGACATTGACTTTGAAAGGAATTTTCTATGTTTGGACGCTAATATGTACAAAATGACTGTGGTTAGACGCTGATCGGCTAATTTAAGCGTATCTGCGTCCCTCTGCTTTGAAATGTAGGTTTGAAAGAGATTTTTTCGTGTGTTTCTGGGTTAGCTCTTTGTCTGGATTTCGGCACTGTGCTAAAGCTAGCTAGCGGATATTGAGCATAGCTAAGCCTCTTTGGCCCTCGTTTGACATTGACTTTGAAGGAATTTTCTATGTTTGGACGCTAATATGTACAATGACTGTGGTTAGAGCTGATCGGCTAATTTAAGCGTATCTGCGTCCCTCTGCTTTGAAATGTAGGTTTGAAGATTTTTTGTGTGTGTTCTGGTTAGCTCTTTGTCTGGATTTCGGCACTGTGCTAAAGCTAGCTAGCGGATATTGAGCATAGCTAAGCCTCTTTGGTCCTAGTTTGAAATTGACTTTGAAAGGAATTTTCTATGTTTTGACGCTGATGGTCGGCTGCATCCTTCGGAGGACCGGCCTTCGCGTCTACGTGGGCGGTCCTTCGACAGCCTTTGTCGCCTGGCTGTGACGTAATTGGCCTTCAAACGCGGCCTCTGGAGGATGCAGCCGACGTTTTGGGACACAGCTTTCGACTGTATTCCAGCGGTATCGTTTGTAATTAAAACTTTTAACAGGCTACTGTCGCGTCCGAATCAATAGCTTCGTTGTACCCGCGTTTCACACCTCTTTTTCTGTCTTCATAAGGCGTTAACTACAGCAGTCTTTAATACCTCAACTCTTGCTTCAGCCAAGGTAAGTGTCCCCTTATATTTTCTGTGTGTGTTCAGGTGATATCTAGAAAATAGAGCTGTTGTTTGTAATTAAAACTTTTAAGATTAGATGGTACAGTGTTTTTACTCTCTTCCAAACAGTAAGTTCCTCTTTGTCTCTCAGTAGGAAATCTAAACCAGACAGTACAAGGCTACATTTCAGCGTTACAAGCCAATCAGTTTGCTAATTGTTTCTGTGAGATTTGTTTGCAAAGTTTAAGGTGTTAAAGCAGGAGCTGGCATTCTGCCAGAGCCTCAGCAACAAGACCGCCTCCCAGCAACGAGACTGCCTGTCAGCCTTGCAAGGTACCCAATTTTCCAATTACTCTATAAACAAAACTGTTGTGGGCAACAAGACTGTCTCCTATGTTGCAAGCCAATCACTTTGTTCTTGTAAGATTTGTTTGAAAAGTTTGAGGTGGTAACTGTGAGCTGTGAACATCCGGTTTGCTTGCCTGGCATTCGACCAGCGTCTCAGCAACAACACTGCCTCCCAGCTTTGCAAGGTAATTACTTTCCCAATTACTGTACACCAAAATGACTAACTGTCGTGGTCAACAAATCTGCCTCCAACTTTCAGGTAATCACTTTCCCAATTACAATATACAAACTGTTATGGAACTTTACTTAACAAAGCCTTAGACCGGGTATGACACTATCAATATGTCTATTTAAAGAAAAGAGATTTTTTTTATTTATTTATTTTTTTTTTTGTTCTTGTAGTCATCTTGTCTATCAATGTATCAGAGGGTTAAATAACAAATTGCTTGAAATGCCAATAATTAATATTCTGTTTTATGCTGACATTCTACCAGATGCCGAGAAAAAATAAGATCCCAGGCACAAAAGAAGCGCTGGAAACCACTTGACTTGGTCGATCCTGCTGTCCCAATGCTCACTGGCCACAACCAAGATGAGGCAGTCAGTCGTTTTCCATCTGACCAGGTAATGAGGATATGGTAGTGATCACGGACAGTCGAACAGTTTTCGAAACACATTTGAACAATTAAGAACACTTACCCATACAGTTTAGGATTTTTTGTTATAATGTCACACACGTGGCATAACAGTGCATGGTATGCAGAACATTTAAATGAAATGAATGTGTCAGGTCACTTAATGTCTTCTATACCCTTTTCCTGGGTTAGCAGACGGCACCAGCCAGGTTATCTTTGGAAACACAGGATAGACCCACCTCCTTATGTTCCCAGGTCCCAAGGTAAATATCAAAAAATATTCCTTTATTAAGAAATTACAAGGTATGCCCACCCATAGGCTGCTCGATTATGGCAAAAATAATAATCACGATTATTTTCAATGAAATCTAGATCTCCAGTATTGACAATATTTATTTAACAATAACAATGTATTGAATAATGGCTTTAAAGATTGTCATAAAATAGTGTGCAAATACTGATAACAGTGTAAATGTTTACAATATAAAAATAAATGAAAAATGTAAACATGTATGTTTAGTGAACTTTACAGTGTTGCTCCGTGGTGCAGGTACGACATTGTAGCAAACTTTACACACTATGTCTACTTGATCCACGTCTGACTTCGCGAACCCATAATGTTTCCACACCACTGAAAGTTTTTTTTTTTTTTTTTAAATCTCTTTTCAACCAACGGCAGTCACTCTCCTCTCCAAATAACTTCTGCTTAGCTTTCCAAGCTTCCCTCTGTTAGCTCCTCTTAATTGTTGTGATGCGTGTTCGAAACGCAGAGAGGTGTGCTCGATTTGCCACATGGAGCAGCGCGAGAAAAAAGCACCAGGGAGGTGCTAATAATCGACTCATTCTCTCGACTCCTTTTCAATGATCGTTGAAAGCCCAGATCGTAATTTTGATTAAAAGTAGATTCATGAGCAGCCCTACCACCCATGTGTATAACCTGTGTGTATATATCTGATCTTTGGTGTCTATAACCACAGTTAATATGTAGTCTTTCACTTAAGCATGTTTGCTAACTCAATTTGTCTAATTTCTATCCAAAACAAAGGAAATATGACAAAGGGTGTTTTTGTTTTTTTTGTTTGTTTTTTTCATAGCTCTGAACAGGTAATTCTGATGTGGTAGTGAGCACATACAATATATTTCTTATAACACTTACCCATACAGTTGACCATTTCTATCTTGTAATGTTACCCAACTGCATAACAGTTCATGCCATGCATTGCATTGTAAAGTGAAATTAAAGTGTCAGGTCACTTAATGTCTTAACATTATATTCTTTTTTGCCTGGGTTAGCAGACAGCACCAGCCAGCTTGTCCTTGGAAACGGAGAATAGACCCACCTCCTTATGTCCTCCAGGCAGCAAGGTAAATTTTAAAACAGTATTCCTCCATTAAGGATTTATAGTGGACAGTTACATTACCATTAAATGTTAAAGACATATGGTTACATGTTTGCCTTATGTAACAGTAAGAATTTTGTTGTCTCGCTTCTGTTAGTTTGTTTAAAGTTTTTAAAGTTACACTCACTTTCAAATTTCTTAGTAGTTATGCAAACAGCTGGAATTTTTTTTATCGCTTTGTAAGTTTAGTAACCGCTACTGTTTCATGTTTTCTTTAAAGTATCCAGTGTTACACTCTATTTCAAATCTGTTAGTAGGTTTTCTAATTTTGATTAACTGTATTATCAGATTTCAGACACTCGTCTACCAGCAAAACGAGTCTGGGCAACCGATGATTTCCACACGGCATCAATTCTCCACCTAAAAGTAACCTAACCCTATGTATAATCACCGGGGTTGATATTTAGTCTTTCACCTTAAGTGTGCTTGCTAACTCGTACTAAATATACTAAAATGTTAGACTAAACATGTACATTTGTCAATTTCTTTCATCAGACTCCTAAAATGCAGACATCTCAACAGCTGTCTGTTTAGCTGTTTCTATATCTATTGTTCTGAAAAAACATTTATACCATTTATACTTAAAGCTTCAGATAAATTGACATCCACAGTGAAAGCAGTGCAAATAAATACAAACATTTTGTGACACTGATCTTTTCTCAAGATGAATGTCAGTGTGTTCTGTTTCAATCACATTTAACCCGTAACTGAATTTTGTGTCATTTCTTTACAAAACGTAACACAACTATGAAACGTGTTTTTATGGCACATGTACAGAACCATCTGGTTTAATCTGAAATCAGTGATTGAATTACATCTAATTTAAGAGCATCTGAATCCTCTTACGAATAATACGTAAACAGGATTTCCTTTCATATATTTGTATTTAGGCTGCAATTTAGTTGATGTTTGAAGGCCCGCATCAACCTAAAATAATGTGTTATACTGAAAGAAATTAACTGCTTTAAAATATGAGGAGCAGAAGGTACAGGTATGACCTTTGTAAAGGTCATTAAAAAAACAGCTCTAAAGTAGGGCTGCCACGATTAGTCGACTAGTCACGATTACGTCGACTATCAAAATCGTCGACGACTGATTTAATAGTCGACGCGTCGTTTGAAGCTTTGTAAGATCACAAAAGACGCAGGAATAAGTAGTAGGATTTAAGAGTGTAATAACGGACTGAAACAGAAGATGGCAGCACTGCATGTACAAGGATGCCAGCTGCCGTTAAACCCGAAGAAGAAGTAGCTCTGTCCCAGAATTCATAGCACAGCCCAGCTTAGTTTCCAACAATGGCGGCAGCTAGTTAGTTTTAATATTACTGTTATTATTCTTTCTGGGTCACAAATAAATGTTTAACATATTTTCAGGCGAGAATGTAGCTGTGTAAACCTCAAATATCTGCTCAGTTTATCAAGACACCACATATTTTCAAAAGCGCTCCGACGTTTTCGGAGACGTCTGTTAACCACTAGCTCGATAGCGAGCCGGGGGCAAGGCTAACTAGAGCCCGTGAGAACACCGGACTCCCGGCAAATCGTTTTCAAACCCACCGCCGTCTTTCGTTACTCAGGTTAAAATATATGAGTCACTTAGATAACTTACAAATGATATTGTTTGGCTTTTTTTAGTATTTTATTTGTTCCCGAGTAAATCGGTTTGGCTGAGATTAAAGTTATAGTTTTTACACAGCAGCTAAATAAACGTCAAGCAGACAACTGATTATCAGAAGTGTGAGATGCTCGAGAATATACTCCAGTGTCCTGTTATATTTTAGATAGCAAGGAGCAGACGGCTGAGTTTATTAAACTCCACCGGAACAATCTGCAAATATCATTAAATTTAATAAACTATCATCTTCTCTTTATTTTTAGTTAGCATATACCTTAAACACTTTAAGCTGTAAGCTAATGATAGTTATATAAGAGCAGATGCATGCTGGTGCAATAAGCTGTAGTTTTACGTCCAACGGATGCATGATCTGATTAGTCGACTAATCGCAAAACTAATCGGTGACTAGTCGACTATCAAAATAATCGTTTGTGGCAGCCCTACTCTAAAGCAAATTACAGATATCTAAAATATTTGTCATTTTTACTTCCCACCTCTGCTCTCTCTCACTGTTCCTGTCACTGTCTTTCTGGCTTATCTGATGCTGTGTATCTTTAGATTATGCTGTAATATGATTGAGGAGTGATATAATTTGGCTTGAACGTTGTTTCATTATTTTACCATAGTTAAAAAAATTTTTTTTACTTTACAAGAAATCTAAATTTATACAACTATTGCCACTTAAAAATGTCTTACATCATTGTACCAAGAGTTACATATGTTTTTACTCAACCGTGAAATGCATATCATTAAATACTAAACAATAACATGTGTCACCTTTACCATTCCTTGATCAGCCTTTCCACACACAAATGAACAACTACTGACAGAGGAGCTACAGAGAAACGCAGTTCAGCACTTCTGGTGTGTCAGTGCAACTCATTGTCAAGTGATGAAAGGTACACAGAATTCTCTCGAAATCATCAGTGCACATGTAATGCCCTCACATTCCTGGCCTACCTTAATGAGGAACACCAGTTCAACACAGCCCGACTTGATAAGGTGCTTGAACAGGGAGATGCACTCTACTGTTGGATTAAAACAAATCTTCAGCAGGAGAGGCGTTATACACAAAATCATCTGACCATGGAGGACCTGCCCAAAGAAGTTCATGCTGACATAAATGTCTACAGTGTGAAAATGGACAACATAAGGTACGGATACCTGAAAGCAGAGGACAAACTTATCAAAGAAAAGGATGGTGGTTGCCTCTTGCTAGTCGCCTTGTATGTCTGTCAACAGATGTGAACTATGCTTTGCTCATGGTTTCGCCTCAGTGCATTGCAGTTTTCCGTGACAAATCTGGGAGGTATGGATTATTTGATTCACATTCAAGAAGTGCAGCAGGTTTACCCCAGCCAAATGGAACAGCAGTCATGCTCACTTTCACTCATGTGAATGACCTGATCACCCACCTGCATAACCTTTTCCAAATCAAGGCAGGTATGCAAGATATGAGTTTGTGCCTGTTTCTTTCAAAAGAGTCAGCACTCACAACGAACAGCCTGCACAGTCAACTCAAGCAACACCAGGAGCAACAGCTACATCACCACAAAATGATGAACCACAAATCACAAATCCCACTGTGCAAGTGCCTCAACCAGAATCAGCCCAAACCTACATGACAATGTTAGAAAGTGCTTTAAACCCACAACAAGACAAAATGGCTTCAAATCAAATTTGTGAACATCAACTTGAAACATCTGTTGATCCAACAAGCAACATCCAAACAGAACAACAAGAAAATCTCGAACTCAATAATGAAAGAGATAAAGTCCTAGATAAACCCCCCCAAAAAGCAAGAAATGTATGCAGATTAAATAAACGACGGCGTGGGAAAGCTATTCGTCAAGCTCAAAGTCACAAGCAGCATCTAAAAGCTAAAGAAAATCTTCATCTGAAGACTTGGCAAAGAAGATAAACAAAAAAAGACACGAAAAGCAACGATATGCCTGCTTTCCTGAATTTCGAATGAAAAAATTACAGGCTGTGAAAACTCAATATGCTCAAAACTGTCATCGCCGTAAACAAAAACTGTTGTCAGCCAAAGGTTATTATGCAAATCCTCATATTCAAGAGAAGATAAAAGCCCACAAAGTGAAGAGATACCAAAATGATCCTCATTTTCAACAAAAAAAGAGAGACTACATTATCAGAAGATATACCACAGATGCCAGCTTTCGAACCAGACAGAAACAATATGTGTTCCGAAGATACAACACGGATGCTGACTTTCAAAGCAGACAGAAGCAATATCTGGTCCAAGGTACAACACGGATGCTGACTTTCAAAGCAGACAGAAGCAATATCTGGTCCAAAGGTACAACACGGATGCTGACTTTCAAAGCAGACAGAAGCAATATCTGGTCCAAAGGTACAACACGGATGCTGACTTTCAAAGCAGACAGAAGCAATATCTGGTCCAAAGGTACAACACGGATGCTGACTTTCAAAGCAGACAGAAGCAATATCTGGTCCAAAGGTACAACACGGATGCTGACTTTCAAAGCAGACAGAAGAAATATCTGGTCCAAAGGTACAACACGGATGCTGACTTTCAAAGCAGACAGAAGAATATCTGGTCCAAAGGTACAACACGGATGCTGACTTTCAAGCAGACAGAAAAAATACATAAGAACAAAATATGCATCGGATCCAAACTACAGGCACAAACAAAAAAAATCAATTCATGCCAGGTATCATAATGACTCACAATTCAGACTGCACCATATACAGCGCTGTGCAGAGTACCAGAGACACAAAATGGCTACCACTGCATCTTTCGCCATTTATAAAAAGTTGTGTGCGCAGAGAATAAAGAAGAAATACAGACGACTAGTAACACAATTCCAGCAGGGTCCACAGTCTGAAGCACAGCCCCAGCTTGTAGTGAATAGTGTGATGCAAGCAGCCACATTAGCTTTCCGTGAAACAATTAAGTTAGGACCCACCCATGTCTGTACAGTGTGCCACAGAACTCTGTTTCCTAATCAAGTTAACACTGCAAAAGATCAAAGTATGTTAAAAATAGTCACATTGTTGACACTTGCTTGACAGGAAAATTTGTCCATGTTTGTGAGGGGAATGCTCAGCTAATTGTACTTTCCCAAAACACAGAATGGAGGAGTGGATTTGCTACAACTGTGACAGCCACCTACAACGAGGAAAGATCCCTTCCATCGCAGTGGCAAACAATTTAGCACTAGCACCCATTCCAATTGAACTGAGTCAATTAAATGTACTAGAACGACAACTGATTGCTAAAATTCTCCCGTTTGCTAAAATCATTGCATTACCAAAAGGACAGCAAAGAGCCGTACATGGGGCTGTTGTTTGTGTACCGTCGGATGTGGAAACCACAGTAAACTGTCTTCCCAGACCTAGCAATGAAGCCCAGCTCCTGCAGGTACAACTGAAAAGACACATCAGATTCAAAGGATACCAACACTTCTACACTGTGAACATGAAGAATGTGTTAGCAGGATTATCAAAGCTAAAAGAGATGCATTCAGAATACAAAGATGTATCTATTGATGATGACGCTACTTTTGCTGATCCCACAAATAATCAGATAATCGAGACGGAACATGACACTGCTGATGCAGATATTCAAGATGCACTGCCCAGAAACTTCGACAACCAAATTGTACCAGAAAGAAGAACCACTGAGGATACAACAGCTGGAATACTTGAGCCATGTCATGATGTAAACGAACTATTGGAGCCTGAACAGTCAAATGGAGAGCCCTTACAAGATACGGAGAAAGAAAAGGAAGAACTTCGGCCTGGTCTTGTTCTAGACACCTGTATGCAACCACCAGATATAGCACAGGACATTTTATCATATGGTGAAGGAATATTTAGCATTGCACCCGCCCAAGGAAATAGACCTGTTGGCTTCTTCTCTGTTCCTAAACTTGAAGCCATGGCCTTTCCTGTGCAGTTCCCAACTGGACAGAACACATTAGATGAAGCCAGACAAGTCAAACTGTCCCCAAGCATGTATTTTAATACACGGCTGTTCTCTGCAGATACACGGTTTGCAACTGACCAAAGCTACCTATTCTTTGCACAGTTTGTAACAGAAACACACATGGCTACAAACAGCATGTCCATCCAATTGCGCAAAGGTAAGGCAATCACCAAGGATGGACGTAGAATTTGTAACAGAATGCTTCAAAATAAAGACGAAGTGGAGAGACTGATAAATAACAAAGATGCAACACGCTTCATGAAACCTCTGAGAGGTACTCCAGCCTATTGGGAGAAGGCACTGAAAGATCTGCATGCTATGGTCAGACAGTTAGGAAAGCCGACTTTTTTCCTGACATTTTCAGCTGCTGAAATGAGATGGCCTGAGGTTGTTGAGGTCATAAAAACTCAACAAGGTGAACAAGTGGATTTTTCACAACTTGACTGGAACACAAAGTGTGAAATTCTCCGAAGCAACCCTGTGACTGTGATGCGATTGTTTGAAAAAAGAGTCGATGCACTAATGACAACACTGATCCTGTCCCCAGCACAGCCCATCGGTGAAGTAGAAGATTACTTTTATCGAGTGGAGTTTCAGGCCAGAGGTAGCCCTCATATCCATTTACTGGTTTGGGTCAAAGATGCACCTAAATTTGGAAGCGACCTTGAAGACCAGTGTACAAATTTATTGACAAGTACATAACATGTAAGATGCCTGACCAAAATGCCGATCCTGAACTTCACAAAATTGTGTCTGAGGTTCAAGTCCACAGCAGAAATCACTCCAGATCCTGCAAAAAAGGTAATGTGTCATGTAGGTTTGGGTTCCCCAAACTACCGGTAGACCAAACAATGATCACTTTCCCAAGCCCAGATGATGACGATGATCACAATGATAAGCAGCATAGCACAAGTAAGGAGAAAGGCACAAATGAAAAACAAAAGCAAAAAAACAGACGAATGGCGCTCGCAAAAAACAGAAAGAGGCCAAAGAAAAACTCCAGCCATTGAGAGATTTGCTCTGTGACCCAAATTCCTCGTTTGAGGACTTGTCTGAGCTGCTTCACAAATGCAGATTAACTTATGAACAATACTTGGATTGTGTCTTCAATTTAAGCAATGGCCATGTCATCCTCTTAAAGCGTGAACCTAATGACTGCTGGGTGAATGCATACAATGCAGATCTGCTGAGAGCCTGGAATGCCAACATGGACATCCAATATGTCATTGATGACTACAGCTGCCTGATGTACATGATGTCTTATGTCTCTAAACCCGAATTTGAGATGACACAATTTCTTAATGGAGTCATCCAGGAGGTCAAAAAGTCCAATGTCAATGAAAGAGATGAAATGAAACAGATAATGCAGGCATATGCTAAACACAGAGAAGTCAGTGCCCAAGAATCCGTGGCAAGACATGCAGCCTGCACTAAAAAAGTGTTCACGCAGTGTGGTGTTCATACAGACTGATGATGATGCCCTGAAAATGAGTCTCCCGATGAGCAGGTTGCAGAGCATGGCACCAGATGATGAAAATGTGTGGATGTCTGGATTGCCAGAAAAATATGCAAACAGACCCAGAATGCCTGAGTTTGAAAGAATGTGTTTGGCTGAATTTGCTTCAGAGTACAGGATTCTCTACAGCCGTCAAACAGAGTCAAAAAATGCCATCCCTCTTTTGAATAACATGGGTTATATTCAAAAGAGAACAAGAGGGAAACCTGCAATAATCAGATATCCTCGCTTCTCAGAAAAGAAACAACCAGAGAAGTTTTATAGCAGACTACTAAAACTTTATTTTCCACATCGATCAAATGATGACCTTAAAAACACAGAACACCCCACATCCGAACAGTTCTACAAAAGTGGACGAAAACATGGTTTTGCAGTACGGCCAATTGTTACCTTTAACAAAAAGCGTTATGAAAGCCATGGCAAAACAATGGAAAGGGCATTGGAACAGATTGAACAACAAGGCCCACTTATCAATGCATGGAACACCTTTGCACCTGAGGTTGAAGTAGATCGTTTAGAGTGTGTGGCCCAACGACAATCCAGACATGACACTGACGAAAATGAAATGGACATTGTTCCAGACTACCAAGTCAGTGGTAGCAGCAGTGGAGCCATGCCAGCAATCATAGCACCAAAGCTGAGCCCAGACTTTGTCAGAAAAATGTACCAAAGTCTGAATGAAACCCAAGCATCCATATTCTACGCAGTGCGTGAGTGGTGTTTCAAACTTGTGTGGGGTCACTGTCCTGAGCAGTTCTTTTATTTTGTCTCTGGAGGAGCTGGCTGTGGAAAATCACATGTTATCAAGTGCATATATGAGGAGGCAACAAAGATTTTGCACCAACTCCCCAGATTCCGTGACCAAGCAGACATGTCCTACCCTGCAGTCCTGCTGGCTGCATTTACTGGCACTGCAGCTTTTAACATATCTGGGAAAACACTGCACTCTCTGCTAAAGCTGCCAAAATCTTTAAAACCGCCGTATCAGGGACTGGGGAATGCACTGGATGAAGTGAGAGCTTCACTTTCAAATGCAGAGATTCTGGTCATTGATGAGATATCTATGGTTTCTAAAGACCTTTTTGCCTACATCCACTGGAGACTTCAGCAGATCAAAGGAAACAAGAAGCCTTTTGGTGGGATGTCTATCCTTGCAGTAGGAGACTTTTACCAGCTGCCACCCCTTGGAAAAGCCAAACCACTCTGTGTGTACGAGGACAATGTCCTTGATCTCTGGAAAGACTATTTCCACATGGTCAACCTGACAGAAATCATGCGACAGAAAGATGATCATTCTTTTGCTGAAGTTCTGAACAGGATAAGAGTAAAGCAAAAAACAGATTCTCTTGAAGCCAATGATAAAGCCTTGCTCACACAGGCTATCCATGACATAAAAGACTGTCCATCTAATGTATTACACATTTATGCTACAAACAAAGAGGTGGACAAACACAATTCAGCAACTGTAACTGCTCTTCATTCTGATATCATAAATATTCAGGCCGAAGACTACAGAAAAGACCCACGAACGGGTGAGATGGTCCTGCTGGCAGATATGATGAAAGGCAACAAAAGAGATTTACCTGATAACATACAAGCTGCATCTGGAGTGCGTGTTATGATTATTAGAAATTTGGATGTTGAAGATGGGCTTGTTAATGGGACATTTGGAACAATCACGAACATTGTGACAACCACACAGGATGGACCAAAAACTGTGAATCTCATTGGACTTACGCTGGACAATCAAAATTCTGGGCAAAAATTTCGCAGAAAAATACAAGGATCCTCAGACAACCTGGTATATATTGAGAAATGTGAAGAATCTACAAGTAAAAAAGGAGTTCTTCGCAGGCAATTTCCAATGAAGTTGGCCTTTGCATGTACAGCTCACAAAGTACAAGGCATGACAATGGAGTCAGCAGTAGTATGTTTGAAGCGTGTTTTTGAACCTGGAATGGCCTATGTTGCACTCAGCCGCACAACCTCACTTAAAGGACTCTACATCACAGACTTTGATGAAAGGAAATCTATGCTGATCCTGCCATCACAGATGCACTCAAAAATATGAGACATGCATCATTTGAGAATGCAAGACCACTGTTGCAATTCTTAAAATCAGTTGTTCCCACAGTCCCCACGTTGACAATTATCCATCACAATGCACAAGGTCTCCCAACTCACATGGAGGACATGAGATGCCACCATGAACTCAGCCTTGCTGATGTTTTATGCATAACAGAAACTCACTTGTCTGGATCATCAGTTTCTCCCCGCTTCCAGCTCGAACAGTACAACATGGCCACACGCAACAGACACGTCTCTTACACAAACCATACAGACATGGCAAAGGTAAATGGCGGTGGAGTTGCAATGTACTACAAAACAGTTCTTACAGCAGAGTCTCGAAATACCTGCAAAATGTGACTGACCTTGAATTTGTTGTTATCAAGGTTGAATCGCCAGTCACAGCTTTGATAGCAACTGTATACAGGCCACCAAATTACAGCCACGTGAGGTTTTTACCACAAATGCAATGTCTTTTGGACTCATTGGAAATGATGAATTGCCAACCAATTATTGTTTGTGGAGACTTCAATGAGGACCTTATGAGCAGAGGAAAAAAACCCATCCAAGAACTGTTTCAGTCAAGAGGATATGCACAACTTATTACTGCTGCAACTACCGAAAAACACACATTGATTGATCACCTTTACATATCACAGCCAAACGCCTGCCTCCAATCAGGTGTTCTGAATACATATCACAGTTATCACAACCCCATTATTGTGTAATTCACTAACACAAAATGACTGCAAGGTTGTGAGGGATATGGACTTGCCAAGTGATCTTAGTGTCTTTGCAACTGAGCACACTCTACCACCAACAAGGACAGCTCACCAGTGGGAGCTGATAGATAAGACTGCTCTCATCCATTGAAGAGCTGACCAGAAACGTGAACAGAGAGACTGCAACTGCACCTGATGGGATCCCTGCCATAACAGGTAATTGTATTTTTGTTTCTTACTTTATATTGTAACATTTGATATTATAGTTTGTTTCAAACAATATCAATCTCATCCATTAATTAAGTCATCCATTCATTCATAACTTCTCAGATGTGTTCTGTCCAGTGAAGGCAGTGGAGAAGCCCTACACTGATCTTGAAACTGTGCCACGCTAGTAGAGACCGGCTACAAGGATGGGCAGGTATAGTGAAATTAAAATGCACCTTTTGGTTCAACAGGTTTATATATATATATATATATATATATATATATAGTCAAGTGATCAAAAGACACCAGTATTAAACCCATTTAAACCAACTACATGCTTGGATTGGAACTGTATACAGGCCACCAAATTACAGCCACGTGTGGTTTTTACCTCACATAGCAACTTACCCCATCCAAAGACACCAGTATTAAGCAAATTTCCTTTTTTTACTACCTTTTTAATATAGTTTTGGGTCATTTAGTTCTAAAGTTAGATTTGTTTTTCCAATTATTTTTTAGAACTTCATTACTTGCCATTTCGCTAACTGAAGAGCTGCGCTTTGTGATGTCTCTTGTTTTATTGTTTTAAATTGTGTTTCCTTTTATCTGTTTCTAGCTGTTTTCGCAAAGTCAGCCAACCACTTGCTTCCAAATGACCCTTATCCAGAAGTATCCGTGAGTGCCTCATCAACAGAAACTAAAGTGGAGACCTACCTCTCAGAGAAAAACGCACACATAAGAAAAGCCGACCCACTTCAGTACTGGGAAGAACATCCTAATCTGTTTCCCTCTATGGCTGCTGTTGCGATCCCAGTGTGCCCCCTGTAGCTCTGTGGACAGTTTTGGATTTGTTTACATCTCACCCAACCGCTCACGGCAGATGGCTGCACCTCTCTAAGCCTGGTTCTGCCGGAGGTTTCTTCCTGTTAAAAGGGAGTTTTTCTGAACACACTCTACCACCAACAAGGACAGCTCACCAGTGGGAACTGATAGAGAAGACTGCTGATGCTCTCATCCATTGAAGAGCTGACCAGAAATATGATCAGAGAGACTGCAACTGCACCTGATGGGATCCCTGCCATAACAGGTAATTGTATTTTTTTTCTTACTTTACATTGTAACATTTATTGATATTCTTTGAACAAACTATAATCTCATCCATTCATTAAGTCCTCCATTCATTCATAACTCCTCAGATGTGTTCTGTCCAGTGAAGGCAGTGGAGAAGCCCTACACTGATCTTGAAACTGTGCCACGCTAGTAGAGACCGGCTACAAGGATGGGCAGGTATAGTGAAATTAAAATGCACCTTTTGTACAACAGGTTTATATACAGTCAAGTGATCAAAAGACACCAGTATTAAACCCATTTAAACCAACTACATGCTTGGATTGGAACTGTATACAGGCCACCAAATTACAGCCACGTGTGGTTTTTACCTTACATAGCAACTTACCTCATCCAAAGACACCGGTATTAAGCCAATTTCTTTTTTACTACCTTTTTAATATAGTTTTGGGTCATTTAGTTCTAAAGTTAGATTTGTTTTCCCAATTATTTTTTAGAACTTCATTACTTGCCAGTTTGCTAACTGAAGAGCTGCGCTTTGTGATGTCTCGTTTTATTGTTTTAAATTGTGTTTTCCTTTTATCTGTTTCTAGCTGTTTTCGCAAAGTCAGCCAACCACTTGCTTCCAAATGACCCTTATCCAGAAGTATCCGTGAGTGCCTCATCAACAGAAATAAAGTGGAGACCTACCTCTCAGAGAAAAACGCACACATAAGAAAAGCCGACCCACTTCAGTACTGGGAAGAACATCCTAATCTGTTTCCCTCTATGGCTGCTGTTGCGATCCCAGTGTGCCCCTGTAGCTCTGTGGACAGTTTTGGATTTGTTTACATCTCACCCAACCGCTCACGGCAGATGGCTGCACCTCTCTAAGCCTGGTTCTGCCGGAGGTTTCTTCCTGTTAAAAGGGAGTTTTTCTGAACACACTCTACCACCAACAAGGACAGCTCACCAGTGGGAACTGATAGATAAGACTGCTGATGTGCTCTCATCCATTGAAGAGCTGACCAGAAACGTGAACAGAAAGACTGCACCTGATGGGATCCCTGCCATAACAGGTCATTTGTATTTTTTTGTTTCTTACTTTATATTCTTTGAAACAAACTATAATCTCATCCATTCATTAAGTCATCCATTCATTCATAACTCCTCAGATGTGTTCTGTCCAGTGAAGGCAGTGGAGAAGCCCTACACTGATCTTGAAACTGTGCCACGCTAGTAGAGACCGGCTACAAGGATGGGCAGGTATAGTGAAATTAAAATGCACCTTTTGTTCAACAGGTTTATATATACAGTCAAGTGATCAAAAGACACCAGTATTAAACCCATTTAAACCAACTACATGCTTGGACTGGAACTGTATACAGGCCACCAAATTACAGCCACGTGTGGTTTTTACCTCGCATGGCGACTTACCTCATCAGAAGACACCAGTATTAAGCCAATTTCTTTTTTTTTACTTCATTTTTAATTTAGTTTGGGTCATTTAGTTCTAAAGTTAGATTTGTTTTCCCAATTATTTTTTAGAACTTCATTACTTGCCAGTTTGCTAACTGAAGAGCTGCGCTTTGTGATGTCTCTTGTTTTATTGTTTTAAATTGTGTTTTCCTTTTATCTGTTTCTAGCTGTTTTCGCAAAGTCAGCCAACCACTTGCTTCCAAATGACCCTTATCCAGAAGTATCCGTGAGTGCCTCATCAACAGAAACTAAAGTGGAGACCTACCTCTCAGAGAAAAACGCACACATAAGAAAAGCCGACCCACTTCAGTACTGGGAAGAACATCCTAATCTGTTTCCCTCTATGGCTGCTGTTGCGATCCCAGTGTGCCCCTGTAGCTCTGTGGACAGTTTTGGATTTGTTTACATCTCACCCCAACCGGTCGCGGCAGATGGCCGCCCTCCCTGAGCCTGGTTCTGCCGGAGGTTTCTTCCTGTCAAAAGGGAGTTTTTCCTTCCCACTGTCGCCAAAGTGCTTGCTCATAGGGGTCATATGATTGTTGGGTTTATCTATATACATTAATGCTTGTATGCTTTTCATTTATACTTTTGCCTTACTCTTCAGTTCATAATATAAAGTTACTTGAATGGTTTCCTTTTCGTTTTCCTTTTTTATTTTATATTGCTTTGCTATTTACCACAATCTAAATATCATGTTTAAATGTCATACATTATTGTAAATGGTATCTGTACAAAATATTGTTTGAATAACATGATACATTTATTAGTCCCACAACGGGAAATTTCATAATTTGCATGTGGTATTTTCCCCTTTGACATTAAAATACCTTTGAAATACAAATTGAATACCGCTTAATGGACATCTTTTTTTCTACCACTTTAAACGACTCAAAACTGTAAAATCTAAATTGTAACTTCTCTTGAACACCTGACACTGAAGCATAATTTATTTTCTTTTATATCTATTAACTTATTTTGTAATCATGTAACTGGAGCATCTTTCTCTCATCTCTGTATGCCGCATATAACAGAGATCACAATACAGCTTACTTTGCTTTAAGTTGAAAATCAGCTGTATTCCATTTCCCTCCTTCTTGTGGTATAAAAAGCAAACTATGCTCATGTTGCATCTTGCTCCCTCTGGTGTTATAAATGGCAACCGGCACTAATTGAACCACATTAAAGGCAAACTACACTCATTGGCAGTAGCATAGGCACACATAAAATTTCTTCTGAAATTTTCGCTTTCTAGTTATTATGTGTGCCTATGCCAAGAGGCACACATATTACTATTCGTCGGATTTATTATTATGTGTGCCTATGCCAAGAGGCACACATATTACTATTCCTCGGATTTATTATTATGTGTGCCTATGCCAAGAGGCACACATATTACTATTCCTCGGATTTATTATTATTATTATTATTATTATTATTATTATTATTATTCTCCAGTTTCCGCCTGAAATTTTGCAGCGAATCTCGCCCCGCAGTTTTGAGACAAGCTTCATATATGTTACCTCATTTTGTGCGGCCGGATCTGGAATGGTGTGCTATGACTTTTGGTCTTTATGAATTTTATAGTTTTTTAAATATTAATATTTTAGTGAAAATTTTCCCGCGCTCCTCTGCCGAACAGTTTTGACATTAGGGTTACATATGTTAGATCATTTTGTGCGGCTGGAGCTGGACTATTATGTCATGACTTTTGGTGTTCATAACTTTTATAGTTTTTTAAATATTAATATTTTAGTGCAAATTTAGGCCAATTCATCTTTTGGCGCCAAATAAACAGACTTCATTTGTGGTGTGTTGGCGCCATCTTTTGGTCCCATTGAAACAAATTTCAAACTTCATTTGTGGTGTGTTGGTTCTCTCTAGTGGTATGCCGGGAGTGGTACAGCCTGTCTACCCTTATTTGGATACCGTAATGATGACAATATCAATGGCGCGCACAGCCTCGCTGCTTTCAGGAACCATTGGAGGCTTTAAGGTTGCGCGAACCATTGAATAGTTACGGTAAACACAATGGCTTCTATGCTTGGTGGAAAACTCCATATCCCACAATTCATAGCACACCTCTGCCGAGTTAAACAATGGCGGCCACCACTTCGTTTTATATGTCTTTTATTCGTGTTTCTAGGTCACAAAATAAGCTTTTAAGATATTTTCAGGCGAGAATGTAGGTGTGTAAACTTCAAATATCTGCTTGTTTTATCAAGACATCCCATATTTAGCGACAGTGCTCTGACTACGTCGGTCCTGCCTGACAGCTAGCCGGCTACCTAGCTAGCTGCCGCACTTGGCTGCAATGGATAGCGAGGGGACTCTCTCTGTCGTTTCACCTCCCTGGTCTCTCGCAAATGCTCGCATAGAATCGGAGTTACAGCTGGATGTGGAAAAAATAACTGAGTTGTTTGGTGGTGCTATAACGCGGAGCTACAACACTGGGCAGCTATCCACCGGTGTATGACAGAAAGGACATGCCGCGACCGCCGATCGACCGGTGTTTGCTAATGCGGAGGTCAATCGTGGATCAGGGAAAGCGAAGGCAGGAGCGTGAGGTGAACTGAATTTCAGGTAAGAAGTTATGACCTGCACTCTATTTGGGTCAGATATAAACCGAGTTTAGGTGTAGTTTATTTAGCAGCAGTTCTCTTATGTGTTGCTGATAGCCGGCTAGCTAGCTAGCGCCGCTAGCATAGTTAGCTAGCACCGCTAGCGACCCTTCGTGAAAAAGCACCCAGGCTTGGCTTATATTGAGGCGGGTGAAACTCGTGTCAGCACCCGGTCGCTCGCCGACAGTATGTGTTTTAGCTGGACTTATTTTTCGTTTATATGGACCGATGATTTATTTATTTATTCATTTTAGTAACGGTATAAACAGTGAAAGGTGGTGGATTGGCCAGATGTAAACTTCAAATATCTGCTCGTGTTACCAAGACATCCCATATTAGCTCTGATGTTTTCGGTGCCTGCAAAGAGCTAGACAGGTAGCTAGCTAACCCGAGCTGGCTGTCTTTTGACTCAGGGTCATAGCTGGACTTATTTTCGTTTTTATGAGCCGATGAGGGTTTTTTTTTAGTAACGGTACAAACAGTGAAAGGCGGTGGATTGTCCAGATGCTGGTCGATGTGGAAAAAATAACTGAATTGTTTGGTAGTCGCTGACGCGGAGCTACAACCGAGGGCAGCTATCCACCGGTGTGTGTCAGAAAGAACATGCGGGGAACGAGGCGGCGAGGTGACCGCCGATCGACCGGTGGTAGATCGTGGATCAGGGAAACCGAAGGCAGGAGAAGCAGGCGGCTGCCGGTCGGAGCGTGAGGTGAACTGAATTTCAGGTAAGAAGTTATGACCTGCACTCTATTTGGGTCAGATATAAACCGAGTTTAGGTGTAGTTTATTTTCGTTGTGCTGACTTTTTACAATCAGTTATAATAACTCGTACTGCGTGGTAGCTAGCACGATGGAGTTTCTATACAGCTGTGTGCGCGCTAAGTTACTGATGTTGAACTTTATGACAGCCTCCCCTGTCATTCTCTCGCCTGTTCAAACTTCAGTCATGAAACTGATCAATGATCGGCTTTTCTCTCTTGTTTGTTTATCGCGCTAAACAACAGCAGCACGTTTAAGCTTGATCAGCTGTTGTTAGAATTCATTTGATTTTAATTTCTAGTATCAGCTGATGTTTGCTGGAGCCACAGCTGTAGAAGCGGCTGGTCGAAACCAGGAGATGACCTTACTGAATCATCAGAGCTGAACTGGTGATGGAGAAACAGGTTTACCTTTTTTTTAGGTGACATGAATGAGTTGAAGGGAAGTTATGAACTGTTTCTGAGAGAAATAAACACCAAGCTCCTTTTTTTATTTAGCTGACAGCTGGTAACTGTGCAGGGGCGGATCTAGCAAAGCTTTTGCCAGGGGGCCAGGTAGGGCATTAACAGAGAAAGGTGGACACAAAGATATACTTTATTTCTTACTCTCATACAGGGAGTGCAGAATTATTAGGCAAGTTGTATTTTTGAGGAATAATTTTATTATTGAACAACAACCATGTTCTCAATGAACCCAAAAAACACATTATATCAAAGCTGAATGTTTTCGGAAGTAGTTTTTAGTTTGTGTTTAGTTTTAGCTATTTTAGGGGGATATCTGTGTGTGCAGGTGACTATTACTGTGCATAATTATTAGGTAACTTAACAAAAAACAAATATATACCCATTTCAATTATTTATTTTTACCAGTGAAACCAATATAACATCTCCACATTCACAAATATACATTTCTGACATTCAAAACAAACAAAAACAAATCAGCGACCAATATAGCCACCTTTCTTTGCAAGGACACTCAAAAGCCTGCCATCCATGGATTCTGTCAGTGTTTTGATCTGTTCACCATCAACATTGCGTGCAGCAGCAACCACAGCCTCCCAGACACTGTTCAGAGAGGTGTACTGTTTTCCCTCCTTGTAAATCTCACATTTGATGATGGACCACAGGTTCTCAATGGGGTTCAGATCAGGTGAACAAGGAGGCCATGTCATTAGTTTTTCTTCTTTTAAACCCTTTCTTGCCAGCCACGCTGTGGAGTACTTGGACGCGTGTGATGGAGCATTGTCCTGCATGAAAATCATGTTTTTCTTGAAGGATGCAGACTTCTTCCTGTACCACTGCTTGAAGAAGGTGTCTTCCAGAAACTTGCAGTAGGACTGGGAGTTGAGCTTGACGCCATCCTCAACCCGAAAAGGCCCCACAAGCTCACCTTTGATGATACCAGCCCAAACCAGTACTCCACCTCCACCTTGCTGGCGTCTGAGTGGGACTGGAGCTCTCTGCCCTTTACCAATCCAGCCACGGGCCCATCCATCTGGCCCATCAAGACTCACTCTCATTTCATCAGTCCATAAAACCTTAGAAAATCAGTCTTGAGATATTTCTTGGCCCAGTCTTGACGTTTCAGCTTGTGTGTCTTGTTCAGTGGTGGTCGTCTTTCAGCCTTTCTTACCTTGGCCATGTCTCTGAGTATTGCACACCTTGTGCTTTTGGGCACTCCAGTGATGTTGCAGCTCTGAAATATGGCCAAACTGGTGGCAAGTGGCATCTTGGCAGCTGCACGCTTGACTTTTCTCAGTTCATGGGCAGTTATTTTGCGCCTTGGTTTTTCCACACGCTTCTTGCGACCCTGTTGACTATTTTGAATGAAACGCTTGATTGTTCGATGATCACGCTTCAGAAGCTTTGCAATTTTAAGACTGCTGCATGCCTCTGCAAGATATCTCACTATTTTTGACTTTTCTGAGCCTGTCAAGTCCTTCTTTTGACCCATTTTGCCAAAGGAAAGGAAGTTGCCTAATAATTATGCACACCTGATATAGGGTGTTGATGTCATTAGACCATACCCCTTCTCATTACAGAGATGCACATCACCTAATATGCTTAATTGGTAGTAGGCTTTCGAGCCTATACAGCTTGGAGTAAGACAACATGCATGAAGGGGATGATGTGGACAAAATACTCATTTGCCTAATAATTCTGCACTCCCTGTATAAAATATTTAGCTTTTATTAAATAGTTATCTGAATCTTACAATTAAAGTTTGTATAATAATACACAAGATTGGCTGTAGACCATTGTTCATCATTCAGAACACTGTGTAAAATAACAAAACAAAAAGTGAATGCAAAGTGCATAAATATTTATTTTACGTGTTTGATATGTGTGGCGGGGCGTGGTCTGCAGTGCCGCTGCAGGGGAGGTGGACCCACCTGAGGGGCATCTGCAATCACACCTCTCGGGCGTAGTCTGTGCTCTCTCGGCTGTTTTTTGGGTGTGTGTCGGGCTGTGAGTTGAAAAGCTACAGCTGGCTGGGAGGGTACACCAACCATGTGTGAAAAGTGGTCCATAACGTACTGGTTCAAAGTGTGTTCGTGCAAACATTGTCGGGGTCTGCCGTGGTACAGAGGACTTCTGCTTATGAACCTGTGTGCACAGCGTCTGCAAATCGGGGCTGTACAAAGTGACCTCATCTTTACCCAAAACTGTAAGCTGTCATCTGTGAGGCGCGAGCGGTGTTTGTTTTTACCATAATTCATGGTGGAGAATGGCTGCTCTTCTGAGTTTTGCTGTCTGTAGCCGTATGAATGGAAAACTACACAGATTAGCAGCGGCATAGGCACACATAAAATTTCTTCTGAAATTTTCGCTTTCTAGTTCTTATTATTATTATTCTCCATCTTCCGCCTAAATTTCGGCACGTATCACGCCCCGCAGTTTTGAGACAAGCTTCATATATGTTACCTCATTTTGTGCGGCCGGATCTGGAATGGTGTGCTATGACTTTTGGTGTTTATGAATTTTATAGTTTTTTAAATATTAATATTTTAGTGAAAATTTCCCGCGCTCCTCTGCCAAACAGTTTTGACATTAGGATTACATATGTTAGATCATTTTGTGCGGCTGGAGCTGGACTATTATGTTGTGACTTTTGGTGTTTATGACTTTTATAGTTTTTTAAATATTAATATTTTAGTACAAATTTAGGCCAATTCATCTTTTGGCGCCAAATAAACAGACTTCATTTGTGGTGTCTTGGCTCTCTCTAGTGGTATACCGGGAGTAGTACAGCCGAAAGATTTATCCTTGTGTTGAAAACTCCATATCCCACAATTCATAGCACGCCTCTACAGAGTGAACAATGGCGGCCACCACTTCGTTTTATATGTCTTTTATTCGTGTTTCTAGGTCACAAAATAAACTTTTAAGATATTTTCAGGCGAGAATGTAGGTGTGTAAACTTCAAATATCTGCTTGTTTTATCAAGACATCCCATATTTAGCGACAGTGCTCTGACGACGTCGGTCCTGCCTGACAGCTAGCCGGCTACCTAGCTAGCTGCCGCACTTGGCTGCAAATGGATAGCGAGGGGACTCTCTCTGTCGTTTCACCTCCCGGTCTCTCGCAATGCTCGCACAGAATCGGAGTTACAGCTGGATGTGGAAAAATAACTGAGTTGTTTGGTGGTGCTATAATGCGGAGCTACAACAGTGGGCAGCTATCCACCGGTGTATGACAGAAAGGACATGCCGCGACCGCCGATCGACCGGTGTTTGCTAACGCGGAGGTCAATCGTGGATCAGGGAAAGCGAAGGCAGGAGCGTGAGGTGAACTGAATTCAGGTAAGAAGTTATGACCTGCACTCTATTTGGGTCAGATATAAACCGAGTTTAGGTGTAGTTATTTAGCAGCAGTTCTCTTATGTGTTGCTGATAGCCGGCTAGCTAGCTAGCGCGCTAGCATAGTTAGCTAGCACCGCTAGCGACCCTTCGTGAAAAAGCACCCAGGCTTGGCTTATATTGAGGCGGGTGAAACTCGTGTCAGCACCTGGTCGCTCGCGACAGTATGTGTTTTAGCTGGACTTATTTTCGTTATATGGACCGATGATTTATTTATTTATTCATTTGTAACGGTATAAACAGTGAAAGGTGGTGGATTGGCCAGATGTAACTTCAAATATCTGCTCGTGTTACCAAGACATCCCATATTAGCTCTGATGTTTTCGGTGCCTGCAAAGAGCTAGACAGGTAGCTAGCTAACCCGAGCTGGCTGTCTTTTTGACTCAGGGTCATAGCTGGACTTATTTTTCGTTTTTATGAGCCGATGAGGGTTTTTTTTAGTAACGGTACAAACAGTGAAAGGCGGTGGATTGTCCAGATGCTGTCAATGTGGAAAAAATACTGAGTTGTTTTGGTAGTCGCTGACGCGGAGCTACAACCGAGGCAGCTATCCACCGGTGTGTGTCAGAAAGAACATGCGGGGAACGAGGCGGCGAGGCGACCGCGATCGACCGGTGGTAGATCGTGGATCAGGGAAACCGAAGGCAGGAGAAGCAGGCGTGCCGGTCGGAGCGTGAGGTAACTGAATTTCAGGTAAGAAGTTATGACCTGCACTCTATTGGGTCAGATATAAACCGAGTTTAGGTGTAGTTTATTTCGTTGTGCTGACTTTTTACAATCATTATAATAATCGTACTGCGTGGTAGCTAGCACGATGGAGTTTCTATACAGCTGTGTGCGCGCTAAGTTACTGATGTTGAACTTTTGACAGCCTCCCCTGTCATTCTCTCGCCTGTTCAACTTCAGTCATGAAACTGATCAATGATCGGCTTTTCTCTCGTTGTTTATGCGCTAACAACAGCAGCACGTTTAAGCTTGATCAGCTGTTGTTAGAATTCATTTGATTTTAATTTCTAGTATCAGCTGATGTTTGCTGGAGCCACAGCTGTAGAAGCGGCTGGTCGAAACCAGGAGATGACCTTACTGAATCATCAGAGCTGAACTGGTGATGGAGAACAGTTTACCTTTTTTTAGGTGACATGAATGAGTTGAGGGAAGTTATGAACTGTTCTGAGAGATAACACCAAGCTCCTTTTTTTATTTAGCTGACAGCTGGTAACTGTGCAGAGGCGGATCTAGCAAAGCTTTTGCCAGGGGCCAGTAGGGCATTAACAGAGAAAGGTGGACACAAGATATACTTTTCTTTCTTACTCTCATATAAAATATTTAGCTTTTATTAAATAGTTATCTGAATCTTACAACCAAGTTTGTATAATATACACAAGATTGGCTGTAGACCATTGTCATCATTCAGAACACTGTGTAAAAATAACAAAACAAAAGTGAATGCAAAAGTGCATAAATTTATTTACGTGTTTGATGTGTGTGGCGGGCGTTGGTCTGCAGTGCCGCTGCAGGGAGGTGACCCACCTGAGCGCACCTGCAATCACGCTCTCGGGCGTAGTCTGTGCTCTCTCGGCTGTTTTTTGGTGTGTGTCGGGCT
>NW_020329457.1:0-9182 GCF_001858045.2 Oreochromis niloticus | reverse complement strand
AACATTATGGGTTTCATTTTGTGAATACTTGAAAATCTTAGCTCAAACAGCTGCAAAACCTATTTCCCCAGCATGGAAATGCTGAATTCTATAAGGCCAAGCCTGAAATATGTGTGTCCGAGTCTCCTATCAAAAGTTACAGCTGTCTTTATGGACTTGGTGAAAATCGCCTTATTTCGGCGACACAGTGCGTTTCTCGCCTGAAACACATTATGGGTTTTCATTTGTGAATAACTTGAAAATCTTAGCTCAAACAGCTGCAAAACCTATTTCCCCAGCATGGAAATGCTGAATTCTATAAGGCCAAGCCTGAAATATGTGTGTCCGAGTCTCCTATCAAAAGTTACAGCTGTCTTTATGGACTTGGTGAAAATCGCCTTATTTCGGCGAGACAGTGCGTTTCTCGCCTGAAACACATTATGGGTTTTCATTTTGTGAATAACTTGAAAATCTTAGCTCAAACAGCTGCAAAACCTATTAATTCAGCATGGAAATGCTGAATTCTATAAGGCCAAGCCTGAAATATGTGTGTCCGAGTCTCCTATCAAAAGTTACAGCTGTCTTTATGGACTTGGTGAAAATCGCCTTATTTCGGCGAGACAGTGCGTTTCTCGCCTGAAACACATTATGGGTTTTCATTTTGTGAATAACTTGAAAATCTTAGCTCAAACAGCTGCAAAACCTATTTCCCAGCATGGAAATGCTGAATTCTATAAGGCCAAGCCTGAAATATGTGTGTCCGAGTCTCCTATCAAAAGTTACAGCTGTCTTTATGGACTTGGTGAAAATCGCCTTATTTCGGCGACACAGTGCGTTTCTCGCCTGAAACACATTATGGGTTTTCATTTTGTGAATAACTTGAAAATCTTAGCTCAAACAGCTGCAAAACCTATTTCTCCAGCATGGAAATGCTGAATTCTATAAGGCCAAGCCTGAAATATGTGTGTCCGAGTCTCCTATCAAAGGTTACAGCTGTCTTTATGGACTTGGTGAAAATCGCCTTATTTTGGCGAGACAGTGCGTTTCTCGCCTGAAACACATTATGGGTTTTCATTTTGTGAATAACTTGAAAATCTTAGCTCAAACAGCTGCAAAACCTATTAATTCAGCATGGAAATGCTGGATTTTATAAGGCCAAGCCTGAAACATGTGTGTTCGAGTCTCCTATCAAAAGTTACAGCCGTCTTTATGGACTTGGTGAAAATCGCCTTATTTCGGCGAGACAGTGCGTTTCTCGCCTGAAACACATTATGGGTTTTCATTTTGTGAATAACTTGAAAATCTTAGCTCAAACAGCTGCAAAACCTATTAATTCAGCATGGAAATGGTGAATTCTATAAGGCCAAGCCTGAAATATGTGTGTCCGAGTCTCCTATCAAAAGTTACAGCTGTCTTTATGGACTTGGTGAAAATCGCCTTATTTCGGCGACACAGTGCGTTTCTCGCCTGAAACACATTATGGGTTTTCATTTTGTGAATAACTTGAAACTCTTAGCTCAAACCGCTGCAAAACCTATTAATTCAGCATGGAAATGCTGAATTCTATAAGGCCAAGCCTGAAATATGTGTGTCCGAGTCTTCTATCAAAAGTTACAGCTGTCTTTATGGACTTAGTGAAAATCGCTTTATTGGGCGAGACAATGCGTTTCTAGCTATTACATGCATTTGAATGGAGTTCGCGCCTGAAACACATTATGGGTTTTCATTTTGTGAATAACTTGAAAATCTTAGCTCAAACAGCTGCAAAACCTATTTCCCCAGCATGGAAATGTTGAATTCTATAAGGCCAAGCCTGAAATATGTGTGCCCGAGTCTCCTTTCAAAAGTTACAACTGTCTTTATGGACTTGGTGAAAATCGCCTTATTTCGGCGAGACAGTGCGTTTCTCGCCTGAAACAAAGTATGGGTTTTCATTTTGTGAATAACTTGAAAATCTTAGCTCAAACAGCTGCAAAACCTATTAATTCAGCATGGAAATGCTGAATTCTATAAGGCCAAGCCTGAAATATGTGTGTCCGAGTCTCCTATCAAAAGTTACAGCTGTCTTTATGGACTTGGTGAAAATCGCTTTATTTGGGCGAGACAGTGCGTTTCTGGCTATTACATGCATTTGAATGGAGTTCTCGCCTGAAACAAAGTATGGGTTTTCATTTTGTGAATAACTTGAAAATCTTAGCTCAAACAGCTGCAAAACCTATTAATTCAGCATGGAAATGGTGAATTCTATAAGGCCAAGCCTGAAATATGTGTGTCCGAGTCTCCTATCAAAAGTTACAGCTGTCTTTATGGACTTGGTGAAAATCGCCTTATTTCGGCGACACAGTGCGTTTCTCGCCTGAAACACATTATGGGTTTTCATTTTGTGAATAACTTGAAAATCGTAGCTCAAACAGCTGCAAAACCTATTTCCCCAGCATGGAAATGCTGAATTCTATAAGGCCAAGCCTGAAATATGTGTGTCCGAGTCTCCTATCAAAAGTTACAGCTGTCTTTATGGACTTGGTGAAAATCGCCTTATTTCGGCGAGACAGTGCGTTTCTCGCCTGAAACACATTATGGGTTTTCATTTTGTGAATAACTTGAAAATCTTAGCTCAAACAGCTGCAAAACCTATTAATTCAGCATGGAAATGCTGAATTCTATAAGGCCAAGCCTGAAATATGTGTGTCCGAGTCTCCTATCAAAAGTTACAGCTGTCTTTATGGACTTGGTGAAAATCGCCTTATTTTGGCGAGACAGTGCGTTTCTCGCCTGAAACACATTATGGGTTTTCATTTTGTGAATAACTTGAAAATCTTAGCTCAAACAGCTGCAAAACCTATTAATTCAGCATGGAAATGCTGGATTTTATAAGGCCAAGCCTGAAACATGTGTGTTCGAGTCTCCTATCAAAAGTTACAGCCGTCTTTATGGACTTGGTGAAAATCGCCTTATTTCGGCAGACAGTGCGTTTCTCGCCTGAAACACATTATGGGTTTTCATTTTGTGAATATCTTGAAAATCTTAGCTCAAACAGCTGCAAAACCTATTAATTCAGCATGGAAATGCTGAACTCTATAAGGCCAACCTGAAATATGTGTGTCCGAGTCTCCTATCAAAAGTTACAGCTGTTTTTATGAACTTGGTGAAAATCGCCTTATTTCGGCGAGACAGTGCGTTTCTCGCCTGAAACACATTATGGGTTTTCATGTTGTGAATAACTTGAAAATCTTAGCTCAAACAGCTGCAAAACCTATTGATTCCAGCATGGAAATGCTGAATTCTATAAGGCCAAGCCTGAAATATGTGTGTCCGAGTCTCCTATCAAAAGTTACAGCTGTCTTTATGGACTTGGTGAAAATCGCCTTATTTCGGCGAGACAGTGCGTTTCTCGCCTGAAACACATTATGGGTTTTCATTTTGTGAATAACTTGAAAATCTTAGCTCAAACAGCTGCAAAACCTATTAATTCAGCATGGAAATGGTGAATTCTATAAGGCCAAGCCTGAAATATGTGTGTCCGAGTCTCCTATCAAAAGTTACAGCTGTCTTTATGGACTTGGTGAAAATCGCCTTATTTCGGCGACACAGTGCGTTTCTCGCCTGAAACACATTATGGGTTTTCATTTTGTGAATAACTTGAAAATCTTAGCTCAAACAGCTGCAAAACCTATTTCCCCAGCATGGAAATGCTGAATTCTATAAGGCCAAGCCTGAAATATGTGTGTCCGAGTCTCCTATCAAAAGTTACAGCTGTCTTTATGGACTTGGTGAAAATCGCCTTATTTCGGCGAGACAGTGCGTTTCTCGCCTGAAACACATTATGGGTTTTCATTTTGTGAATAACTTGAAAATCTTAGCTCAAACAGCTGCAAAACCTATTTCCCCAGCATGGAAATGCTGAATTCTATAAGGCCAAGCCTGAAATATGTGTGTCCGAGTCTCCTATCAAAAGTTACAGCTGTCTTTATGGACTTGGTGAAAATCGCCTTATTTCGGCGAGACAGTGCGTTTCTCGCCTGAAACACATTATGGGTTTTCATTTTGTGAATAACTTGAAAATCTTAGCTCAAACAGCTGCAAAACCTATTAATTCAGCATGGAAATGCTGAATTCTATAAGGCCAAGCCTGAAATATGTGTGTCCGAGTCTCCTATCAAAAGTTACAGCTGTCTTTATGGACTTGGTGAAAATCGCCTTATTTTGGCGAGACAGTGCGTTTCTCGCCTGAAACACATTATGGGTTTTCATTTTGTGAATAACTTGAAAATCTTAGCTCAAACAGCTGCAAAACCTATTAATTCAGCATGGAAATGCTGGATTTTATAAGGCCAAGCCTGAAACATGTGTGTTCGAGTCTCCTATCAAAAGTTACAGCCGTCTTTATGGACTTGGTGAAAATCGCCTTATTTCGGCGAGACAGTGCGTTTCTCGCCTGAAACACATTATGGGTTTTCATTTTGTGAATAACTTGAAAATCTTAGCTCAAACAGCTGCAAAACCTATTAATTCAGCATGGAAATGCTGAACTGTATAAGGCCAAACCTGAAATATGTGTGTCCGAGTCTCCTATCAAAAGTTACAGCTGTTTTTATGAACTTGGTGAAAATCGCCTTATTTCGGCGAGACAGTGCGTTTCTCGCCTGAAACACATTATGGGTTTTCATGTTGTGAATAACTTGAAAATCTTAGCTCAAACAGCTGCAAAACCTATTGATTCCAGCATGGAAATGCTGAATTCTATAAGGCCAAGCCTGAAATATGTGTGTCCGAGTCTCCTATCAAAAGTTACAGCTGTCTTTATGGACTTGGTGAAAATTGTTGTAATAGTAATTTTACAATGTATGTTGAAGTAATATTACTGCCCTCTGTTGGTGTGTTTGTGCATTACATGCAATAAAAAGGTGTTCGTTAAAAACATCAGGTTATGGGCCCAGAGGTCGCCAAGGGAAGCTGCTAACACGTTTTTTGGGAGTCATAAACAGGATTGTGGGATTCACAATGGAAGATAGAATGTTTATTGACAAGCTGAGCGGACCGGAGAATTGGGCAACCTGGAAATTTCAACTGGAGCACCTGTTGAAGGCAAAAGGACTATGGGGTATGGTACAGGAGACGGAGCAGCTAGCTGCGGATGCTAATGCCCAAGTACGAGCTGAATTTGAACGGAAGAAGGAAAAGGCTTTTTCAGTGCTGGTACTGAATGTAAGTACACCCCAATTGTACTTGATAACAAACTGTAAGACCCCCAAAGAAGCATGGGAGATGCTAAAAGCACAGTTTGAAAGAGATACTATTGCCAACAAGCTATTTCTGAAGAAGAAGTACTTCCGGTGTGAAATGAAGGAAGGAGAACATCTCAATGATCATTTAAAAAGGATGAAGGAACTTACTGATCAGCTAGGGGCAATAGGTTCTGTAATTGAAGAGGAAGATCAAATTGTCACCCTTCTAGGTAGTTTGCCACCCAGCTATGCAACTGTTGTTACTGCTTTGGAGACAAAGATGGACAGTCTGACACTACAGTTTGTTCAACAAGCCTTGATAAATGAGGAACAAAAGCGAGTGCTTACTGACAACACCACTGTGTCCAGTAGTGTATCAGCTATGTCATCTCAGATGCATAGAAATGAGCAGAGTGGATCAAAAACAGTGGGAGCAAACAGCTCCGACTCATGGAGATGTTACAAATGTGGGAAGGAAGGACATATCAAGCGTGATTGTCCAAGCATTAAAAAGAAATACAAAACCCACAAGGCTAAAAGCGTGCTGTATAAAGACAAAGAGGACTCATATGAGGGAGCTTTTGTTGTAAATGAGTCATGTAAAAGTGATGCACAACAAGAAGAATGGTTAATTGATTCAGGAGCGTCAAAACACATGACATGGAATAAAGAAGCTCTACAGAACTACCAAGAGTTTTCAGAACCACAAACAGTGAAACTCGGTGATGGCAGAGTAGTTGAGGCTTTAGGCCTGGGCAACATAACAATGAAAATGTCATTCAGAGTTAGTGATGGAAAAGATGTCACAATGTTTGATGTGCTGTATGTTCCCAAATTATCAATGAACCTTTTCTCAGTGGGAGCTGCTGCCAAGAAGGGAAACACAGTGAAGTTCAAAAGGACTCATTGCTACATAAGAGGAAAGAGTGGAGCTCTCCATGGAATGGGAACACAACGATCTGACGGATTGTATCAGCTGGATATCGAGGGAAACTGCACAACTTGTCATGGAGCGTCAACTGCATCAGTTCCAACAAGTATGTGGCATCAGCGCCTAGGTCACACTACAAATCTGAAAAAAGTCAAAAACTTGGTAAAAGGAGTTAGCTTTACAAATGAAGAGGAAGACATTTTTTGTGAAGCTTGTGTTGAGGGCAAATTATCAAGAAAGCCTTACAAATCAGTGGGAGAAATTCGATCAAAACGCAAGTTGCAATTAGTGCATAGTGACGTTTGTGGTCCTTTTCAAACTGAGTCACTAGGAGGAAAAAAGTACTTTGTAACTTTCATTGATGACTACTCCAGATGTTGTAAAGTGTATTTCATAAGAGAAAAAACGGAAGTCCTGAGCAAGTTCAAAGAGTTTGAAAGAATCTTCTCGAATGAATGTGGACAGGGAGTAATAAGACTCAGAACTGACAATGGTGGGGAATACACATCTAAAGAGTTTCAAGAATATTTGAAAGCTCAAGGCATCCACCATGAAATGACTGTACCACACACACCACAGCAAAATGGTGTCGCAGAGAGAAAAACAGAACTCTAGTGGAATCAGCTAGAAGTATGCTGTCACATGCAAAGTTGCCAAACACATTCTGGGCAGAAGCTGTTGCTACTGCAGCTTACATACAGAATAGGCTCCCAACATCTGCTTTAAAGAATGAAACACCCTATCAGAGATGGTATGGAAAAAAACCAGATGTTAGCCATATGAAAGTATTTGGTTGTGTTGCTTATGCTCATGTTCCAGACACAGAGAGAAAGAAGCTGGACAAAAAGGCAGTGAAAGTTCGTTTCCTGGGATATGCAACCAATGCAAAAGGCTACCGACTGTGGGATGAGCAAAAAGGAAAAATACTGATTCGACGAGATGTGGTCTTCAATGAAACAGAGTTTAAATGCAAACAAAGTGAAGATGATCTCTGTTTTGGGAATGAGGTGACACTACACACGGATGAAGACAAACAAGTACTGAGGAGACTGTCGCCAGTGATGCTGCGAAAGGAGATCAGCGGATCAGAAGACCTCCAAAGAGATATGGATTTGAGGAGTTTGCTGATGTAGCTACAGTTGATCATTATGCAAACCTCTGTTGTGTCACAGAACCAAAAACACTGGAAGAGGCTATGTCAAGTCCAAATGCAAAGGAGTGGAAAGAAGCAGCTGATTTGGAATATGAGTCACTGCTGGAAAATGACACATGGGACTTAGTGGATCTACCAAAGGATCGCAAAGCAGTTGGATCAAAATGGGTCTTTAAAGTTAAGCATCACAGTGATGGACAAGTGGAAAGATACAAGTGCAGACTTGTTGCCAAAGGGTTTTCACAGATTTATGGTGCAGACTATGATGAAACATTCTCTCCAGTTGTACGATTTGGTTCAATTCGTACATTGTTATCATTTGCTGTGCAAAACAACCTGAATGTGCATCAAATGGATGTTGTGACTGCATTCTTGAATGGACACCTGGAAGAGGAAATCTACATGGAGCAGCCGGAGGGTTACATCAAACCTGGACAGGAACATCTAGTGTGCAAACTAAACAAGTCAATATATGGACTGAAGCAGTCTCCACGTTGCTGGAGCAAAGCTTTTACAGAGTTCATGAAAAGTATTGGTTTTACACAGAGTACCTCAGATCAGTGTGTGTTTGTTAGAACAGGTCAGGAGTTGGAAATATTGGCTGTGTATGTTGATGATCTGATTTGATTACAGAATCAGCAGAGAGCATGACGAACTTAAAGGACACTCTGAAGAAACACTACAAAATGAAGGACATGGGTGAGCTATCGTACATTCTGGGCATCTCAGTGGTCCAAGACAAGGACAAAAACCATGTTGTGCTTCATCAGAGACAGTATATTGAAAACATACTACAAAAGTATGGAATGTACAGTGCCAATCCTGTAGGAACTCCAGCCGACACAAATGTCAAATTGAGAAAGAGTGATGATGTCAGTCAACCTGTAAACCCAAGCATGTATCAGTCAATGGTTGGAAGTTTATTGTATGCTGCCATGGCCACACGACCAGATATTGCACAAGCAGTGAGTGTGGTGTCAAGATTCAATGCAAACCCAAACACTACACACCTTACAGCTGTGAAAAGAATCCTGAGATATTTGAAAGGAACTCTAAACCTGGGACTCAAATATCAAAGAACAGAAACAGGAACCTTGATTGGGTATTCAGATGCTGATTGGGCAGGTGATCAGGACGATCGACGTTCTACAACTGGAAACATCTTTCTACTTGCAGGAGGTGCAGTTAGTTGGCTTAGCAAGAAACAAGCAACAGTTGCACTTTCAACTGCAGAGGCTGAGTATATTGCTTTGAGCCAAGCCGCACAAGAAGGAGTTTGGTTAAGACGACTACTAACTGAACTTGGAATGGAAACCACAGCAACAGTGATCCTGGAGGACAATCAAGGAGCAATTGCAATCGCAAAAAATCCTGTTGATCATGCAAGAACAAAGCACATAGACATTCGTTACCACTACATTCGTGAATGTGTGCAAAATGGACAAATCCAGCTGAAGTATTGCTGTACAGAGAACATGAAGGCTGACATCTTAACCAAACCACTGCCTAGACAAAGGTTTGAGTATCTCAGAGAGAAGATTGGACTGTGTTCAGTTTAAAAGGGGTTATCCTTAACATGCCTATATTATGCTTATGTTAAGATGTCAAGCATATAAGTGTAATGAAGAATAATAGTTTTGTCTAAGATGGACACAGTACATTTTTTTTGTGTGAGTTCAAAACAAAAGAGAAAATGTTTATTTTCTAGTAACACTGTGATATAGGTGCATATTTTTTTTTTGGAAAGAAATAAGCAATGGCAGTCAAGTAAGTGAACTCCATGGTAAAATTAAGTGGGAGTGTTGTAATAGTAATTTTACAATGTATGTTGAAGGAATATTACTGCCCTCTGTTGGTGTGTTTGTGCATTACATGCAATAAAAGGTGTTCGTTA
>NW_020329456.1:0-7414 GCF_001858045.2 Oreochromis niloticus | reverse complement strand
GCATGGAAATGCTGAATTCTATAAGGCCAAGCCTGAAATATGTGTGTCCGAGTCTCCTATCAAAAGTTACAGCTGTCTTTATGGACTTGGTGAAAATCGCCTTATTTCGGCGAGACAGTGCGTTTCTCGCCTGAAACACATTATGGGTTTTCATTTTGTGAATAACTTGAAAATCTTAGCTCAAACAGCTGCAAAACCTATTTCCCCAGCATGGAAATGCTGAATTCTATAAGGCCAAGCCTGAAATATGTGTGTCCGAGTCTCCTATCAAAAGTTACAGCTGTCTTTATGGACTTGTGTGAAATCGCCTTATTTCGGCGAGACAGTGCGTTTCTCGCCTGAAACACATTATGGGTTTTCATTTTGTGAATAACTTGAAAATCTTAGCTCAAACAGCTGCAAACCTATTTCCCCAGCATGGAAATGCTGAATTCTATAAGGCCAAGCCTGAAATATGTGTGTCCGAGTCTCCTATCAAAAGTTACAGCTGTCTTTATGGACTTGGTGAAAATCGCCTTATTTCGGCGAGACAGTGCGTTTCTCGCCTGAACACATTATGGGTTTTCATTTTGTGAATAACTTGAAAATCTTAGCTCAAACAGCTGCAAACCTATTTCCCCAGCATGGAAATGCTGAATTCTATAAGGCCAAGCCTGAAATATGTGTGTCCGAGTCTCCTATCAAAAGTTACAGCTGTCTTTATGGACTTGGTGAAAATCGCCTTATTTCGGCGAGACAGTGCGTTTCTCGCCTGAAACACATTATGGTTTTCATTTTGTGAATAACTTGAAAATCTTAGCTCAAACAGCTGCAAAACCTATTTCCCCAGCATGGAAATGCTGAATCTATAAGGCCAAGCCTGAAATATGTGTGTCCGAGTCTCCTATCAAAAGTTACAGCTGTCTTTATGGACTTGGTGAAAATCGCCTTATTCGGCGAGACAGTGCGTTTCTCGCCTGAAACACATTATGGGTTTTCATTTTGTGAATAACTTGAAAATCTTAGCTCAAACAGCTGCAAAACCTATTTCCCCAGCATGGAAATGCTGAATTCTATAAGGCCAAGCCTGAAATATGTGTGTCCGAGTCTCCTATCAAAAGTTACAGCTGTCTTTATGGACTTGGTGAAAATCGCCTTATTTCGGCGAGACAGTGCGTTTCTCGCCTGAAACACATTATGGGTTTTCATTTTGTGAATAACTTGAAAATCTTAGCTCAAACAGCTGCAAAACCTATTTCCCCAGCATGGAAATGCTGAATTCTATAAGGCCAAGCCTGAAATATGTGTGTCCGAGTCTCCTATCAAAGTTACAGCTGTCTTTATGGACTTGGTGAAAATCGCCTTATTTCGGCGAGACAGTGCGTTTCTCGCCTGAAACACATTATGGGTTTCATTTTGTGACTAACTGAAAATCTTAGCTCAAACAGCTGCAAAACCTATTTCCCCAGCATGGAAATGCTGAATTCTATAAGGCCAAGCCTGAAATATGTGTGTCCGAGTCTCCTATCAAAAGTTACAGCTGTCTTTATGGACTTGGTGAAAATCGCCTTATTTCGGCGAGACAGTGCGTTTCTCGCCTGAAACACATTATGGGTTTTCATTTTGTGAATAACTTGAAAATCTTAGCTCAAACAGCTGCAAAACCTATTTCCCCAGCATGGAAATGCTGAATTCTATAAGGCCAAGCCTGAAATATGTGTGTCCGAGTCTCCTATCAAAAGTTACAGCTGTCTTTATGGACTTGGTGAAAATCGCCTTATTTCGGCGAGACAGTGCGTTTCTCGCCTGAAACACATTATGGGTTTTCATTTTGTGAATAACTTGAAAATCTTAGCTCAAACAGCTGCAAAACCTATTTCCCCAGCATGGAAATGCTGAATTCTATAAGGCCAAGCCTGAAATATGTGTGTCCGAGTCTCCTATCAAAAGTTACAGCTGTCTTTATGGACTTGGTGAAAATCGCCTTATTTCGGCGAGACAGTGCGTTTCTCGCCTGAAACACATTATGGGTTTTCATTTTGTGAATAACTTGAAAATCTTAGCTCAAACAGCTGCAAAACTATTTCCCCAGCATGGAATGCTGAATTCTATAAGGCCAAGCCTGAAATATGTGTGTCCGAGTCTCCTATCAAAAGTTACAGCTGTCTTTATGGACTTGGTGAAAATCGCCTTATTTCGGCGAGACAGTGCGTTTCTCGCCTGAACACATTATGGGTTTTCATTTTGTGAATAACTTGAAAATCTTAGCTCAAACAGCTGCAAAACCTATTTCCCCAGCATGGAAATGCTGAATTCTATAAGGCCAAGCCTGAAATATGTGTGTCCGAGTCTCCTATCAAAGTTACAGCTGTCTTTATGGACTTGGTGAAAATCGCTTATTCGGCGAGACAGTGCGTTTCTCGCCTGAAACACATTATGGGTTTTTCATTTGTGAATAACTTGAAATCTTAGCTCAAACAGCTGCAAAACCTATTTCCCAGCATGGAAATGCTGAATTCTATAAGGCCAAGCCTGAAATATGTGTGTCCGAGTCTCCTATCAAAAGTTACAGCTGTCTTTATGGACTTGGTGAAATCGCCTTATTTCGGCGAGACAGTGCGTTTCTCGCCTGAAACACATTATGGGTTTTCATTTTGTGAATAACTTGAAAATCTTAGCTCAAACAGCTGCAAAACCTATTTCCCCAGCATGGAAATGCTGAATTCTATAAGGCCAAGCCTGAAATATGTGTGTCCGAGTCTCCTATCAAAAGTTACAGCTGTCTTTATGACTTGGTGAAAATCGCCTTATTTCGGCGAGACAGTGCGTTTCTCGCCTGAAACACATTATGGGTTTTCATTTTGTGAATAACTTTGAAAATCTTAGCTCAAACAGCTGCAAAACCTATTTCCAGCATGGAAATGCTGAATTCTATAAGGCCAAGCCTGAAATATGTGTGTCCGAGTCTCCTATCAAAAGTTACAGCTGTCTTTATGGACTTGGTGAAAATCGCCTTATTTCGGCGAGACAGTGCGTTTCTCGCCTGAAACACATTATGGGTTTTCATTTGTGAATAACTTGAAAATCTTAGCTCAAACAGCTGCAAAACCTATTTCCCAGCATGGAAATGCTGAATTCTATAAGGCCAAGCCTGAAATATGTGTGTCCGAGTCTCCTATCAAAAGTTACAGCTGTCTTTATGGACTTGGTGAAAATCGCCTTATTTCGGCGAGACAGTGCGTTTCTCGCCTGAAACACATTATGGGTTTTCATTTTGTGAATAACTTGAAAATCTTAGCTCAAACAGCTGCAAAACCTATTTCCCAGCATGGAAATGCTGAATTCTATAAGGCCAAGCCTGAAATATGTGTGTCCGAGTCTCCTATCAAAAGTTACAGCTGTCTTTATGGACTTGGTGAAAATCGCCTTATTTCGGCGAGACAGTGCGTTTCTCGCCTGAAACACATTATGGGTTTTCATTTTGTGAATAACTTGAAAATCTTAGCTCAAACAGCTGCAAAACCTATTTCCCCAGCATGGAAATGCTGAATTCTATAAGGCCAAGCCTGAAATATGTGTGTCCGAGTCTCCTATCAAAAGTTACAGCTGTCTTTATGGACTTGGTGAAAATCGCCTTATTTCGGCGAGACAGTGCGTTTCTCGCCTGAAACACATTATGGGTTTTCATTTTGTGAATAACTTGAAAATCTTAGCTCAAACAGCTGCAAAACCTATTTCCCCAGCATGGAAATGCTGAATTCTATAAGGCCAAGCCTGAAATATGTGTGTCCGAGTCTCCTATCAAAAGTTACAGCTGTCTTTATGGACTTGGTGAAAATCGCCTTATTTCGGCGAGACAGTGCGTTTCTCGCCTGAAACACATTATGGGTTTTCATTTTGTGAATAACTTGAAAATCTTAGCTCAAACAGCTGCAAAACCTATTTCCCCAGCATGGAAATGCTGAATTCTATAAGGCCAAGCCTGAAATATGTGTGTCCGAGTCTCCTATCAAAAGTTACAGCTGTCTTTATGGACTTGGTGAAAATCGCCTTATTTCGGCGAGACCAGTGCGTTTCTCGCCTGAAACACATTATGGGTTTTCATTTTGTGAATAACTTGAAAATCTTAGCTCAAACAGCTGCAAAACCTATTTCCCCAGCATGGAAATGCTGAATTCTATAAGGCCAAGCCTGAAATATGTGTGTCCGAGTCTCCTATCAAAAGTTACAGCTGTCTTTATGGACTTGGTGAAAATCGCCTTATTTCGGCGAGACAGTGCGTTTCTCGCCTGAAACACATTATGGGTTTTCATTTTGTGAATAACTTGAAAATCTTAGCTCAAACAGCTGCAAAACCTATTTCCCCAGCATGGAAATGCTGAATTCTATAAGGCCAAGCCTGAAATATGTGTGTCCGAGTCTCCTATCAAAAGTTACAGCTGTCTTTATGGACTTGGTGAAAATCGCCTTATTTCGGCGAGACAGTGCGTTTCTCGCCTGAAACACATTATGGGTTTTCATTTTGTGAATAACTTGAAAATCTTAGCTCAAACAGCTGCAAAACCTATTTCCCCAGCATGGAAATGCTGAATTCTATAAGGCCAAGCCTGAAATATGTGTGTCCGAGTCTCCTATCAAAAGTTACAGCTGTCTTTATGGACTTGGTGAAAATCGCCTTATTTCGGCGAGACAGTGCGTTTCTCGCCTGAAACACATTATGGGTTTTCATTTTGTGAATAACTTGAAAATCTTAGCTCAAACAGCTGCAAAACCTATTTCCCCAGCATGGAAATGCTGAATTCTATAAGCCAAGCCTGAAATATGTTGTGTCCGAGTCTCCTATCAAAAGTTACAGCTGTCTTTATGGACTTGGTGAAAATCGCCTTATTTCGGCGAGACAGTGCGTTTCTCGCCTGAAAACACATTATGGGTTTTCATTTTGTGAATAACTTGAAAATCTTAGCTCAAACAGCTGCAAAACCTATTTCCCCAGCATGGAAATGCTGAATTCTATAAGGCCAAGCCTGAAATATGTGTGTCCGAGTCTCCTATCAAAAGTTACAGCTGTCTTTATGGACTTGGTGAAAATCGCCTTATTTCGGCGAGACAGTGCGTTTCTCGCCTGAAACACATTATGGGTTTTCATTTTGTGAATAACTTGAAAATCTTAGCTCAAACAGCTGCAAAACCTATTTCCCCAGCATGGAAATGCTGAATTCTATAAGGCCAAGCCTGAAATATGTGTGTCCGAGTCTCCTATCAAAAGTTACAGCTGTCTTTATGGACTTGGTGAAAATCGCCTTATTTCGGCGAGACAGTGCGTTTCTCGCCTGAAACACATTATGGGTTTTCATTTTGTGAATAACTTGAAAATCTTAGCTCAAACAGCTGCAAAACCTATTTCCCCAGCATGGAAATGCTGAATTCTATAAGGCCAAGCCTGAAATATGTGTGTCCGAGTCTCCTATCAAAAGTTACAGCTGTCTTTATGGACTTGGTGAAAATCGCCTTATTTCGGCGAGACAGTGCGTTTCTCGCCTGAAACACATTATGGGTTTTCATTTTGTGAATAACTTGAAAATCTTAGCTCAAACAGCTGCAAAACCTATTTCCCCAGCATGGAAATGCTGAATTCTATAAGGCCAAGCCTGAAATATGTGTGTCCGAGTCTCCTATCAAAAGTTACAGCTGTCTTTATGGACTTGGTGAAAATCGCCTTATTTCGGCGAGACAGTGCGTTTCTCGCCTGAAACACATTATGGTTTTCATTTTGTGAATAACTTGAAAATCTTAGCTCAAACAGCTGCAAAACCTATTTCCCAGCATGGAAATGCTGAATTCTATAAGGCCAAGCCTGAAATATGTGTGTCCGAGTCTCCTATCAAAAGTTACAGCTGTCTTTATGGACTTGGTGAAAATCGCCTTATTTCGGCGAGACAGTGCGTTTCTCGCCTGAAACACATTATGGGTTTTCATTTTGTGACTAACTGAAAATCTTAGCTCAAACAGCTGCAAAACCTATTTCCCCAGCATGGAAATGCTGAATTCTATAAGGCCAAGCCTGAAATATGTGTGTCCGAGTCTCCTATCAAAAGTTACAGCTGTCTTATGGACTTGTGAAATCGCCTTATTTCGGCGAGACAGTGCGTTTCTCGCCTGAAACACATTATGGGTTTTCATTTTGTGAATAACTTGAAAATCTTAGCTCAAACAGCTGCAAAACCTATTTCCCCCAGCATGGAAATGCTGAATTCTATAAGGCCAAGCCTGAAATTGTGTGTCCGAGTCTCCTATCAAAAGTTACAGCTGTCTTATGGACTTGGTGAAAATCGCCTTATTTCGGCGAGACAGTGCGTTTCTCGCCTGAAACACATTATGGGTTTTCATTTTGTGAATAACTTGAAAATCTTAGCTCAAACAGCTGCAAAACCTATTTCCCCAGCATGGAAATGCTGAATTCTATAAGGCCAAGCCTGAAATATGTGTGTCCGAGTCTCCTATCAAAAGTTACAGCTGTCTTTATGGACTTGGTGAAAATCGCCTTATTTCGGCGAGACAGTGCGTTTCTCGCCTGAAACACATTATGGGTTTTCATTTTGTGAATAACTTGAAATCTTAGCTCAAACAGCTGCAAAACCTATTTCCCCAGCATGGAAATGCTGAATTCTATAAGGCCAAGCCTGAAATATGTGTGTCCGAGTCTCCTATCAAAAGTTACAGCTGTCTTTATGGATTTGGGGAAAATCGCCTTATTTCGGCGAGACAGTGCGTTTCTCGCCTGAAAACACATTATGGGTTTTCATTTTGTGAAATACTTGAAAATCTTAGTTCAAACAGCTGCAAAACCTATTCCCAGCATGGAAATGCTGAATTCTATAGGCCAAGCCTGAAATATGTGTGTCCGAGTCTCCTATCAAAAGTTACAGCTGTCTTTATGGACTTGGTGAAAATCGCCTTATTTCGGCGAGACAGTGCGTTTCTCGCCTGAAACACATTATGGGTTTTCATTTTGTGAATAACTTGAAAATCTTAGCTCAAACAGCTGCAAAACCTATTTCCCAGCATGGAAATGCTGAATTCTATAAGGCCAAGCCTGAAATATGTGTGTCCGAGTCTCCTATCAAAAGTTACAGCTGTCTTTATGGACTTGGTGAAAATCGCCTTATTTCGGCGAGACAGTGCGTTTCTCGCCTGAAACACATTATGGGTTTTCATTTTGTGATAACTTGAAAATCTTAGCTCAAACAGCTGCAAAACCTATTTCCCCAGCATGGAAATGCTGAATTCTATAAGGCCAAGCCTGAAATATGTGTGTCCGAGTCTCCTATCAAAAGTTACAGCTGTCTTTATGGACTTGGTGAAATCGCCTTATTCGGCGAGACAGTGCGTTCTCGCCTGAAACACATTATGGTTTTCATTTTGTGAATAACTTGAA
>NW_020329455.1:0-10498 GCF_001858045.2 Oreochromis niloticus | reverse complement strand
ATAACTTGAAAATCTTAGCTCAAACAGCTGCAAAAACCTATTTCCCCAGCATGGAAATGCTGAATTCTATAAGGCCAAGCCTGAAATATGTGTGTCCGAGTCTCCTATCAAAAGTTACAGCTGTCTTTATGGACTTGGTGAAAATCGCCTTATTTCGGCGAGACAGTGCGTTTCTCGCCTGAACACATTATGGTTTTCATTTTGTGAATAACTTGAAAATCTTAGCTCAAACAGCTGCAAAACCTATTTCCCCAGCATGGAAATGCTGAATTCTATAAGGCCAAGCCTGAAATATGTGTGTCCGAGTCTCCTATCAAAAGTTACAGCTGTCTTTATGGACTTGGTGAAAATCGCCTTATTTCGGCGAGACAGTGCGTTTCTCGCCTGAAACACATTATGGGTTTTCATTTTGTGAATAACTTGAAAATCTTAGCTCAAACAGCTGCAAAACCTATTTCCCAGCATGGAAATGCTGAATTCTATAAGGCCAAGCCTGAAATATGTGTGTCCGAGTCTCCTATCAAAAGTTACAGCTGTCTTTATGGACTTGGTGAAAATCGCCTTATTTCGGCGAGACAGTGCGTTTCTCGCCTGAAACACATTATGGGTTTTCATTTTGTGAATAACTTGAAAATCTTAGCTCAAACAGCTGCAAAACCTATTTCCCAGCATGGAAATGCTGAATTCTATAAGGCCAAGCCTGAAATATGTGTGTCCGAGTCTCCTATCAAAAGTTACAGCTGTCTTTATGGACTTGGTGAAAATCGCCTTATTTCGGCGAGACAGTGCGTTTCTCGCCTGAAACACATTATGGGTTTTCATTTTGTGAATAACTTGAAAATCTTAGCTCAAACAGCTGCAAAACCTATTTCCCCAGCATGGAAATGCTGAATTCTATAAGGCCAAGCCTGAAATATGTGTGTCCGAGTCTCCTATCAAAAGTTACAGCTGTCTTTATGGACTTGGTGAAAATCGCCTTATTTCGGCGAGACAGTGCGTTTCTCGCCTGAAACACATTATGGGTTTTCATTTTGTGAATAACTTGAAAATCTTAGCTCAAACAGCTGCAAAACCTATTTCCCCAGCATGGAAATGCTGAATTCTATAAGGCCAAGCCTGAAATATGTGTGTCCGAGTCTCCTATCAAAAGTTACAGCTGTCTTTATGGACTTGGTGAAAATCGCCTTATTTCGGCGAGACAGTGCGTTTCTCGCCTGAAACACATTATGGGTTTTCATTTTGTGAATAACTTGAAAATCTTAGCTCAAACAGCTGCAAAACCTATTTCCCCAGCATGGAAATGCTGAATTCTATAAGGCCAAGCCTGAAATATGTGTGTCCGAGTCTCCTATCAAAAGTTACAGCTGTCTTTATGGACTTGGGTGAAAATCGCCTTATTTCGGCGAGACAGTGCGTTTCTCGCCTGAAACACATTATGGGTTTTCATTTTGTGAATAACTTGAAAATCTTAGCTCAAACAGCTGCAAAACCTATTTCCCCAGCATGGAAATGCTGAATTCTATAAGGCCAAGCCTGAAATATGTGTGTCCGAGTCTCCTATCAAAAGTTACAGCTGTCTTTATGGACTTGGTGAAAATCGCCTTATTTCGGCGAGACAGTGCGTTTCTCGCCTGAAACACATTATGGGTTTTCATTTTGTGAATAACTTGAAAATCTTAGCTCAAACAGCTGCAAAACCTATTTCCCCAGCATGGAAATGCTGAATTCTATAAGGCCAAGCCTGAAATATGTGTGTCCGAGTCTCCTATCAAAAGTTACAGCTGTCTTTATGGACTTGGTGAAAATCGCCTTATTTCGGCGAGACAGTGCGTTTCTCGCCTGAAACACATTATGGGTTTTCATTTTGTGAATAACTTGAAAATCTTAGCTCAAACAGCTGCAAAACCTATTTCCCCAGCATGGAAATGCTGAATTCTATAAGGCCAAGCCTGAAATATGTGTGTCCGAGTCTCCTATCAAAAGTTACAGCTGTCTTTATGGACTTGGTGAAAATCGCCTTATTTCGGCGAGACAGTGCGTTTCTCGCCTGAAACACATTATGGGTTTTCATTTTGTGAATAACTTGAAAATCTTAGCTCAAACAGCTGCAAAACCTATTTCCCCAGCATGGAAATGCTGAATTCTATAAGGCCAAGCCTGAAATATGTGTGTCCGAGTCTCCTATCAAAAGTTACAGCTGTCTTTATGGACTTGGTGAAAATCGCCTTATTTCGGCGAGACAGTGCGTTTCTCGCCTGAAACACATTATGGGTTTTCATTTTGTGAATAACTTGAAAATCTTAGCTCAAACAGCTGCAAAACCTATTTCCCCAGCATGGAAATGCTGAATTCTATAAGGCCAAGCCTGAAATATGTGTGTCCGAGTCTCCTATCAAAAGTTACAGCTGTCTTTATGGACTTGGTGAAAATCGCCTTATTTCGGCGAGACAGTGCGTTTCTCGCCTGAAACACATTATGGGTTTTCATTTTGTGAATAACTTGAAAATCTTAGCTCAAACAGCTGCAAAACCTATTTCCCCAGCATGGAAATGCTGAATTCTATAAGGCCAAGCCTGAAATATGTGTGTCCGAGTCTCCTATCAAAAGTTACAGCTGTCTTTATGGACTTGGTGAAAATCGCCTTATTTCGGCGAGACAGTGCGTTTCTCGCCTGAAACACATTATGGGTTTTCATTTTGTGAATAACTTGAAAATCTTAGCTCAAACAGCTGCAAAACCTATTTCCCCAGCATGGAAATGCTGAATTCTATAAGGCCAAGCCTGAAATATGTGTGTCCGAGTCTCCTATCAAAAGTTACAGCTGTCTTTATGGACTTGGTGAAAATCGCCTTATTTCGGCGAGACAGTGCGTTTCTCGCCTGAAACACATTATGGGTTTTCATTTTGTGAATAACTTGAAAATCTTAGCTCAAACAGCTGCAAAACCTATTTCCCCAGCATGGAAATGCTGAATTCTATAAGGCCAAGCCTGAAATATGTGTGTCCGAGTCTCCTATCAAAAGTTACAGCTGTCTTTATGGACTTGGTGAAAATCGCCTTATTTCGGCGAGACAGTGCGTTTCTCGCCTGAAACACATTATGGGTTTTCATTTTGTGAATAACTTGAAAATCTTAGCTCAAACAGCTGCAAAACCTATTTCCCCAGCATGGAAATGCTGAATTCTATAAGGCCAAGCCTGAAATATGTGTGTCCGAGTCTCCTATCAAAAGTTACAGCTGTCTTTATGGACTTGGTGAAAATCGCCTTATTTCGGCGAGACAGTGCGTTTCTCGCCTGAAACACATTATGGGTTTTCATTTTGTGAATAACTTGAAAATCTTAGCTCAAACAGCTGCAAAACCTATTTCCCCAGCATGGAAATGCTGAATTCTATAAGGCCAAGCCTGAAATATGTGTGTCCGAGTCTCCTATCAAAAGTTACAGCTGTCTTTATGGACTTGGTGAAAATCGCCTTATTTCGGCGAGACAGTGCGTTTCTCGCCTGAAACACATTATGGGTTTTCATTTTGTGAATAACTTGAAAATCTTAGCTCAAACAGCTGCAAAACCTATTTCCCCAGCATGGAAATGCTGAATTCTATAAGGCCAAGCCTGAAATATGTGTGTCCGAGTCTCCTATCAAAAGTTACAGCTGTCTTTATGGACTTGGTGAAAATCGCCTTATTTCGGCGAGACAGTGCGTTTCTCGCCTGAAACACATTATGGGTTTTCATTTTGTGAATAACTTGAAAATCTTAGCTCAAACAGCTGCAAAACCTATTTCCCCAGCATGGAAATGCTGAATTCTATAAGGCCAAGCCTGAAATATGTGTGTCCGAGTCTCCTATCAAAAGTTACAGCTGTCTTTATGGACTTGGTGAAAATCGCCTTATTTCGGCGAGACAGTGCGTTTCTCGCCTGAAACACATTATGGGTTTTCATTTTGTGAATAACTTGAAAATCTTAGCTCAAACAGCTGCAAAACCTATTTCCCCAGCATGGAAATGCTGAATTCTATAAGGCCAAGCCTGAAATATGTGTGTCCGAGTCTCCTATCAAAAGTTACAGCTGTCTTTATGGACTTGGTGAAAATCGCCTTATTTCGGCGAGACAGTGCGTTTCTCGCCTGAAACACATTATGGGTTTTCATTTTGTGAATAACTTGAAAATCTTAGCTCAAACAGCTGCAAAACCTATTTCCCCAGCATGGAAATGCTGAATTCTATAAGGCCAAGCCTGAAATATGTGTGTCCGAGTCTCCTATCAAAAGTTACAGCTGTCTTTATGGACTTGGTGAAAATCGCCTTATTTCGGCGAGACAGTGCGTTTCTCGCCTGAAACACATTATGGGTTTTCATTTTGTGAATAACTTGAAAATCTTAGCTCAAACAGCTGCAAAACCTATTTCCCCAGCATGGAAATGCTGAATTCTATAAGGCCAAGCCTGAAATATGTGTGTCCGAGTCTCCTATCAAAAGTTACAGCTGTCTTTATGGACTTGGTGAAAATCGCCTTATTTCGGCGAGACAGTGCGTTTCTCGCCTGAAACACATTATGGGTTTTCATTTTGTGAATAACTTGAAAATCTTAGCTCAAACAGCTGCAAAACCTATTTCCCCAGCATGGAAATGCTGAATTCTATAAGGCCAAGCCTGAAATATGTGTGTCCGAGTCTCCTATCAAAAGTTACAGCTGTCTTTATGGACTTGGTGAAAATCGCCTTATTTCGGCGAGACAGTGCGTTTCTCGCCTGAAACACATTATGGGTTTTCATTTTGTGAATAACTTGAAAATCTTAGCTCAAACAGCTGCAAAACCTATTTCCCCAGCATGGAAATGCTGAATTCTATAAGGCCAAGCCTGAAATATGTGTGTCCGAGTCTCCTATCAAAAGTTACAGCTGTCTTTATGGACTTGGTGAAAATCGCCTTATTTCGGCGAGACAGTGCGTTTCTCGCCTGAAACACATTATGGGTTTTCATTTTGTGAATAACTTGAAAATCTTAGCTCAAACAGCTGCAAAACCTATTTCCCCAGCATGGAAATGCTGAATTCTATAAGGCCAAGCCTGAAATATGTGTGTCCGAGTCTCCTATCAAAAGTTACAGCTGTCTTTATGGACTTGGTGAAAATCGCCTTATTTCGGCGAGACAGTGCGTTTCTCGCCTGAAACACATTATGGGTTTTCATTTTGTGAATAACTTGAAAATCTTAGCTCAAACAGCTGCAAAACCTATTTCCCCAGCATGGAAATGCTGAATTCTATAAGGCCAAGCCTGAAATATGTGTGTCCGAGTCTCCTATCAAAAGTTACAGCTGTCTTTATGGACTTGGTGAAAATCGCCTTATTTCGGCGAGACAGTGCGTTTCTCGCCTGAAACACATTATGGGTTTTCATTTTGTGAATAACTTGAAAATCTTAGCTCAAACAGCTGCAAAACCTATTTCCCCAGCATGGAAATGCTGAATTCTATAAGGCCAAGCCTGAAATATGTGTGTCCGAGTCTCCTATCAAAAGTTACAGCTGTCTTTATGGACTTGGTGAAAATCGCCTTATTTCGGCGAGACAGTGCGTTTCTCGCCTGAAACACATTATGGGTTTTCATTTTGTGAATAACTTGAAAATCTTAGCTCAAACAGCTGCAAAACCTATTTCCCCAGCATGGAAATGCTGAATTCTATAAGGCCAAGCCTGAAATATGTGTGTCCGAGTCTCCTATCAAAAGTTACAGCTGTCTTTATGGACTTGGTGAAAATCGCCTTATTTCGGCGAGACAGTGCGTTTCTCGCCTGAAACACATTATGGGTTTTCATTTTGTGAATAACTTGAAAATCTTAGCTCAAACAGCTGCAAAACCTATTTCCCCAGCATGGAAATGCTGAATTCTATAAGGCCAAGCCTGAAATATGTGTGTCCGAGTCTCCTATCAAAAGTTACAGCTGTCTTTATGGACTTGGTGAAAATCGCCTTATTTCGGCGAGACAGTGCGTTTCTCGCCTGAAACACATTATGGGTTTTCATTTTGTGAATAACTTGAAAATCTTAGCTCAAACAGCTGCAAAACCTATTTCCCCAGCATGGAAATGCTGAATTCTATAAGGCCAAGCCTGAAATATGTGTGTCCGAGTCTCCTATCAAAAGTTACAGCTGTCTTTATGGACTTGGTGAAAATCGCCTTATTTCGGCGAGACAGTGCGTTTCTCGCCTGAAACACATTATGGGTTTTCATTTTGTGAATAACTTGAAAATCTTAGCTCAAACAGCTGCAAAACCTATTTCCCCAGCATGGAAATGCTGAATTCTATAAGGCCAAGCCTGAAATATGTGTGTCCGAGTCTCCTATCAAAAGTTACAGCTGTCTTTATGGACTTGGTGAAAATCGCCTTATTTCGGCGAGACAGTGCGTTTCTCGCCTGAAACACATTATGGGTTTTCATTTTGTGAATAACTTGAAAATCTTAGCTCAAACAGCTGCAAAACCTATTTCCCCAGCATGGAAATGCTGAATTCTATAAGGCCAAGCCTGAAATATGTGTGTCCGAGTCTCCTATCAAAAGTTACAGCTGTCTTTATGGACTTGGTGAAAATCGCCTTATTTCGGCGAGACAGTGCGTTTCTCGCCTGAAACACATTATGGGTTTTCATTTTGTGAATAACTTGAAAATCTTAGCTCAAACAGCTGCAAAACCTATTTCCCCAGCATGGAAATGCTGAATTCTATAAGGCCAAGCCTGAAATATGTGTGTCCGAGTCTCCTATCAAAAGTTACAGCTGTCTTTATGGACTTGGTGAAAATCGCCTTATTTCGGCGAGACAGTGCGTTTCTCGCCTGAAACACATTATGGGTTTTCATTTTGTGAATAACTTGAAAATCTTAGCTCAAACAGCTGCAAAACCTATTTCCCCAGCATGGAAATGCTGAATTCTATAAGGCCAAGCCTGAAATATGTGTGTCCGAGTCTCCTATCAAAAGTTACAGCTGTCTTTATGGACTTGGTGAAAATCGCCTTATTTCGGCGAGACAGTGCGTTTCTCGCCTGAAACACATTATGGGTTTTCATTTTGTGAATAACTTGAAAATCTTAGCTCAAACAGCTGCAAAACCTATTTCCCCAGCATGGAAATGCTGAATTCTATAAGGCCAAGCCTGAAATATGTGTGTCCGAGTCTCCTATCAAAAGTTACAGCTGTCTTTATGGACTTGGTGAAAATCGCCTTATTTCGGCGAGACAGTGCGTTTCTCGCCTGAAACACATTATGGGTTTTCATTTTGTGAATAACTTGAAAATCTTAGCTCAAACAGCTGCAAAACCTATTTCCCCAGCATGGAAATGCTGAATTCTATAAGGCCAAGCCTGAAATATGTGTGTCCGAGTCTCCTATCAAAAGTTACAGCTGTCTTTATGGACTTGGTGAAAATCGCCTTATTTCGGCGAGACAGTGCGTTTCTCGCCTGAAACACATTATGGGTTTTCATTTTGTGAATAACTTGAAAATCTTAGCTCAAACAGCTGCAAAACCTATTTCCCCAGCATGGAAATGCTGAATTCTATAAGGCCAAGCCTGAAATATGTGTGTCCGAGTCTCCTATCAAAAGTTACAGCTGTCTTTATGGACTTGGTGAAAATCGCCTTATTTCGGCGAGACAGTGCGTTTCTCGCCTGAAACACATTATGGGTTTTCATTTTGTGAATAACTTGAAAATCTTAGCTCAAACAGCTGCAAAACCTATTTCCCCAGCATGGAAATGCTGAATTCTATAAGGCCAAGCCTGAAATATGTGTGTCCGAGTCTCCTATCAAAAGTTACAGCTGTCTTTATGGACTTGGTGAAAATCGCCTTATTTCGGCGAGACAGTGCGTTTCTCGCCTGAAACACATTATGGGTTTTCATTTTGTGAATAACTTGAAAATCTTAGCTCAAACAGCTGCAAAACCTATTTCCCCAGCATGGAAATGCTGAATTCTATAAGGCCAAGCCTGAAATATGTGTGTCCGAGTCTCCTATCAAAAGTTACAGCTGTCTTTATGGACTTGGTGAAAATCGCCTTATTTCGGCGAGACAGTGCGTTTCTCGCCTGAAACACATTATGGGTTTTCATTTTGTGAATAACTTGAAAATCTTAGCTCAAACAGCTGCAAAACCTATTTCCCCAGCATGGAAATGCTGAATTCTATAAGGCCAAGCCTGAAATATGTGTGTCCGAGTCTCCTATCAAAAGTTACAGCTGTCTTTATGGACTTGGTGAAAATCGCCTTATTTCGGCGAGACAGTGCGTTTCTCGCCTGAAACACATTATGGGTTTTCATTTTGTGAATAACTTGAAAATCTTAGCTCAAACAGCTGCAAAACCTATTTCCCCAGCATGGAAATGCTGAATTCTATAAGGCCAAGCCTGAAATATGTGTGTCCGAGTCTCCTATCAAAAGTTACAGCTGTCTTTATGGACTTGGTGAAAATCGCCTTATTTCGGCGAGACAGTGCGTTTCTCGCCTGAAACACATTATGGGTTTTCATTTTGTGAATAACTTGAAAATCTTAGCTCAAACAGCTGCAAAACCTATTTCCCCAGCATGGAAATGCTGAATTCTATAAGGCCAAGCCTGAAATATGTGTGTCCGAGTCTCCTATCAAAAGTTACAGCTGTCTTTATGGACTTGGTGAAAATCGCCTTATTTCGGCGAGACAGTGCGTTTCTCGCCTGAAACACATTATGGGTTTTCATTTTGTGAATAACTTGAAAATCTTAGCTCAAACAGCTGCAAAACCTATTTCCCAGCATGGAAATGCTGAATTCTATAAGGCCAAGCCTGAAATATGTGTGTCCGAGTCTCCTATCAAAAGTTACAGCTGTCTTTATGGACTTGGTGAAAATCGCCTTATTTCGGCGAGACAGTGCGTTTCTCGCCTGAAACACATTATGGGTTTTCATTTTGTGAATAACTTGAAAATCTTAGCTCAAACAGCTGCAAAACCTATTTCCCCAGCATGGAAATGCTGAATTCTATAAGGCCAAGCCTGAAATATGTGTGTCCGAGTCTCCTATCAAAAGTTACAGCTGTCTTTATGGACTTGGTGAAAATCGCCTTATTTCGGCGAGACAGTGCGTTTCTCGCCTGAAACACATTATGGGTTTTCATTTTGTGAATAACTTGAAAATCTTAGCTCAAACAGCTGCAAAACCTATTTCCCCAGCATGGAAATGCTGAATTCTATAAGGCCAAGCCTGAAATATGTGTGTCCGAGTCTCCTATCAAAAGTTACAGCTGTCTTTATGGACTTGGTGAAAATCGCCTTATTTCGGCGAGACAGTGCGTTTCTCGCCTGAAACACATTATGGGTTTTCATTTTGTGAATAACTTGAAAATCTTAGCTCAAACAGCTGCAAAACCTATTTCCCCAGCATGGAAATGCTGAATTCTATAAGGCCAAGCCTGAAATATGTGTGTCCGAGTCTCCTATCAAAAGTTACAGCTGTCTTTATGGACTTGGTGAAAATCGCCTTATTTCGGCGAGACAGTGCGTTTCTCGCCTGAAACACATTATGGGTTTTCATTTTGTGAATAACTTGAAAATCTTAGCTCAAACAGCTGCAAAACCTATTTCCCCAGCATGGAAATGCTGAATTCTATAAGGCCAAGCCTGAAATATGTGTGTCCGAGTCTCCTATCAAAAGTTACAGCTGTCTTTATGGACTTGGTGAAAATCGCCTTATTTCGGCGAGACAGTGCGTTTCTCGCCTGAAACACATTATGGGTTTTCATTTTGTGAATAACTTGAAAATCTTAGCTCAAACAGCTGCAAAACCTATTTCCCCAGCATGGAAATGCTGAATTCTATAAGGCCAAGCCTGAAATATGTGTGTCCGAGTCTCCTATCAAAAGTTACAGCTGTCTTTATGGACTTGGTGAAAATCGCCTTATTTCGGCGAGACAGTGCGTTTCTCGCCTGAAACACATTATGGGTTTTCATTTTGTGAATAACTTGAAAATCTTAGCTCAAACAGCTGCAAAACCTATTTCCCCAGCATGGAAATGCTGAATTCTATAAGGCCAAGCCTGAAATATGTGTGTCCGAGTCTCCTATCAAAAGTTACAGCTGTCTTTATGGACTTGGTGAAAATCGCCTTATTTCGGCGAGACAGTGCGTTTCTCGCCTGAAACACATTATGGTTTTCATTTTGTGAATAACTTGAAAATCTTAGCTCAAACAGCTGCAAACCTATTTCCCCAGCATGGAAATGCTGATTCTATAAGGCCAAGCCTGAAATATGTGTGTCCGAGTCTCTATCAAAAGTTACAGCTGTCTTTATGGACTTGGTGAAAATCGCCTTATTTCGGCGAGACAGTGCGTTTCTCGCCTGAAACACATTATGGGTTTTCTTTTGTGAATAACTTGAAAATCTTAGCTCAAACGCTGCAAAACCTATTTCCCCAGCATGGAAATGCTGAATTCTATAAGGCCAAGCCTGAAATATGTGTGTTCCGAGTCTCCTA
>NW_020329454.1:0-10881 GCF_001858045.2 Oreochromis niloticus | reverse complement strand
GAAATGCTGAATTCTATAAGGCCAAGCCTGAAATATGTGTGTTCCGAGTCTCCTATCAAAAGTTACAGCTGTCTTTATGGACTTGGTGAAAATCGCCTTATTTCGGCGAGACAGTGCGTTTCTCGCCTAAACACATATGGGTTTTCATTTTGTGAATATACTTGAAATCTTAGCTCAAACAGCTGCAAAACCTATTTCCCCAGCATGGAAATGCTGAATTCTATAAGGCCAAGCCTGAAATATGTGTGTCCGAGTCTCCTATCAAAGTTACAGCTGTCTTTATGGACTTGGTGAAAATCGCCTTATTTCGGCGAGACAGTGCGTTTCTCGCCTGAAACACATTATGGGTTTTCATTTTGTGAATAACTTGAAAATCTTAGCTCAAACAGCTGCAAAACCTATTTCCCCAGCATGGAAATGCTGAATTCTATAAGGCCAAGCCTGAAATATGTGTGTCCGAGTCTCCTATCAAAGTTACAGCTGTCTTTATGGACTTGGTGAAAATCGCCTTATTTCGGCGAGACAGTGCGTTTCTCGCCTGAAACACATTATGGGTTTTCATTTTGTGAATAACTTGAAATCTTAGCTCAAACAGCTGCAAAACCTATATTCCCAGCATGGAAATGCTGAATTCTATAAGGCCAAGCCTGAAATATGTGTGTCCGAGTCTCCTATCAAAAGTTACAGCTGTCTTTATGGACTTGGTGAAAATCGCCTTATTTCGGCGAGACAGTGCGTTTCTCGCCTGAAACACATTATGGGTTTTCATTTTGTGAATAACTTGAAAATCTTAGCTCAAACAGCTGCAAAACCTATTTCCCCAGCATGGAAATGCTGAATTCTATAAGGCCAAGCCTGAAATATGTGTGTCCGAGTCTCCTATCAAAAGTTACAGCTGTCTTTATGGACTTGGTGAAAATCGCCTTATTTCGGCGAGACAGTGCGTTTCTCGCCTGAAACACATTATGGGTTTTCATTTTGTGAATAACTTGAAAATCTTAGCTCAAACAGCTGCAAAACCTATTTCCCCAGCATGGAAATGCTGAATTCTATAAGGCCAAGCCTGAAATATGTGTGTCCGAGTCTCCTATCAAAAGTTACAGCTGTCTTTATGGACTTGGTGAAAATCGCCTTATTTCGGCGAGACAGTGCGTTTCTCGCCTGAAACACATTATGGGTTTTCATTTTGTGAATAACTTGAAAATCTTAGCTCAAACAGCTGCAAAACCTATTTCCCCAGCATGGAAATGCTGAATTCTATAAGGCCAAGCCTGAAATATGTGTGTCCGAGTCTCCTATCAAAGTTACAGCTGTCTTTATGGACTTGGTGAAAATCGCCTTATTTCGGCGAGACAGTGCGTTTCTCGCCTGAAACACATTATGGGTTTTCATTTTGTGAATACTTGAAAATCTTAGCTCAAACAGCTGCAAAACCTATTCCCCAGCATGGAAATGCTGAATTCTATAAGGCCAAGCCTGAAATATGTGTGTCCGAGTCTCCTATCAAAAGTTACAGCTGTCTTTATGGACTTGGTGAAAATCGCCTTATTTCGGCGAGACAGTGCGTTTCTCGCCTGAAACACATTATGGGTTTTCATTTTGTGAATAACTTGAAAATCTTAGCTCAAACAGCTGCAAAACCTATTTCCCCAGCATGGAAATGCTGAATTCTATAAGGCCAAGCCTGAAATATGTGTGTCCGAGTCTCCTATCAAAAGTTACAGCTGTCTTTATGGACTTGGTGAAAATCGCCTTATTTCGGCGAGACAGTGCGTTTCTCGCCTGAAACACATTATGGGTTTTCATTTTGTGAATAACTTGAAATCTTAGCTCAAACAGCTGCAAAACCTATTTCCCCAGCATGGAAATGCTGAATTCTATAAGGCCAAGCCTGAAATATGTGTGTCCGAGTCTCCTATCAAAAGTTACAGCTGTCTTTATGGACTTGGTGAAAATCGCCTTATTTCGGCGAGACAGTGCGTTTCTCGCCTGAAACACATTATGGGTTTTCATTTTGTGAATAACTTGAAAATCTTAGCTCAAACAGCTGCAAAACCTATTTCAGCATGGAAATGCTGAATTCTATAAGGCCAAGCCTGAAATATGTGTGTCCGAGTCTCCTATCAAAAGTTACAGCTGTCTTTATGGACTTGGTGAAAATCGCCTTATTTCGGCGAGACAGTGCGTTTCTCGCCTGAAACACATTATGGGTTTTCATTTTGTGAATAACTTGAAAATCTTAGCTCAAACAGCTGCAAAACCTATTTTCCCAGCATGGAAATGCTGAATTCTATAAGGCCAAGCCTGAATATGTGTGTCCGAGTCTCCTATCAAAAGTTACAGCTGTCTTTATGGACTTGGTGAAAATCGCCTTATTTCGGCGAGACAGTGCGTTTCTCGCCTGAAACACATTATGGGTTTTCATTTTGTGAATAACTTGAAAATCTTAGCTCAAACAGCTGCAAAACCTATTTCCCCAGCATGGAAATGCTGAATTCTATAAGGCCAAGCCTGAAATATGTGTGTCCGAGTCTCCTATCAAAAGTTACAGCTGTCTTTATGGACTTGGTGAAAATCGCCTTATTTCGGCGAGACAGTGCGTTTCTCGCCTGAAACACATTATGGGTTTTCATTTTGTGAATAACTTGAAAATCTTAGCTCAAACAGCTGCAAAACCTATTTCCCCAGCATGGAAATGCTGAATTCTATAAGGCCAAGCCTGAAATATGTGTGTCCGAGTCTCCTATCAAAAGTTACAGCTGTCTTTATGGACTTGGTGAAAATCGCCTTATTTCGGCGAGACAGTGCGTTTCTCGCCTGAAACACATTATGGGTTTCATTTTGTGAATAACTTGAAAATCTTAGCTCAAACAGCTGCAAAACCTATTTCCCCAGCATGGAAATGCTGAATTCTATAAGGCCAAGCCTGAAATATGTGTGTCCGAGTCTCCTATCAAAAGTTACAGCTGTCTTTATGGACTTGGTGAAAATCGCCTTATTTCGGCGAGACAGTGCGTTTCTCGCCTGAAACACATTATGGGTTTTCATTTTGTGAATAACTTGAAAATCTTAGCTCAAACAGCTGCAAAACCTATTTCCCCAGCATGGAAATGCTGAATTCTATAAGGCCAAGCCTGAAATATGTGTGTCCGAGTCTCCTATCAAAAGTTACAGCTGTCTTTATGGACTTGGTGAAAATCGCCTTATTTCGGCGAGACAGTGCGTTTCTCGCCTGAAACACATTATGGGTTTTCATTTTGTGAATAACTTGAAAATCTTAGCTCAAACAGCTGCAAAACCTATTTCCCCAGCATGGAAATGCTGAATTCTATAAGGCCAAGCCTGAAATATGTGTGTCCGAGTCTCCTATCAAAAGTTACAGCTGTCTTTATGGACTTGGTGAAAATCGCCTTATTTCGGCGAGACAGTGCGTTTCTCGCCTGAAACACATTATGGGTTTTCATTTTGTGAATAACTTGAAAATCTTAGCTCAAACAGCTGCAAAACCTATTTCCCCAGCATGGAAATGCTGAATTCTATAAGGCCAAGCCTGAAATATGTGTGTCCGAGTCTCCTATCAAAAGTTACAGCTGTCTTTATGGACTTGGTGAAAATCGCCTTATTTCGGCGAGACAGTGCGTTTCTCGCCTGAAACACATTATGGTTTTCATTTTGTGAATAACTTGAAAATCTTAGCTCAAACAGCTGCAAAACCTATTTCCCAGCATGGAAATGCTGAATTCTATAAGGCCAAGCCTGAAATATGTGTGTCCGAGTCTCCTATCAAAAGTTACAGCTGTCTTTATGGACTTGGTGAAAATCGCCTTATTTCGGCGAGACAGTGCGTTTCTCGCCTGAAACACATTATGGGTTTTCATTTTGTGAATAACTTGAAAATCTTAGCTCAAACAGCTGCAAAACCTATTTCCCCAGCATGGAAATGCTGAATTCTATAAGGCCAAGCCTGAAATATGTGTGTCCGAGTCTCCTATCAAAAGTTACAGCTGTCTTTATGGACTTGGTGAAAATCGCCTTATTTCGGCGAGACAGTGCGTTTCTCGCCTGAAACACATTATGGGTTTTCATTTTGTGAATAACTTGAAAATCTTAGCTCAAACAGCTGCAAACCTATTTCCCCAGCATGGAAATGCTGAATTCTATAAGGCCAAGCCTGAAATATGTGTGTCCGAGTCTCCTATCAAAAGTTACAGCTGTCTTTATGGACTTGGTGAAAATCGCCTTATTTCGGCGAGACAGTGCGTTTCTCGCCTGAAACACATTATGGGTTTTCATTTTGTGAATAACTTGAAAATCTTAGCTCAAACAGCTGCAAAACCTATTTCCCCAGCATGGAAATGCTGAATTCTATAAGGCCAAGCCTGAAATATGTGTGTCCGAGTCTCCTATCAAAAGTTACAGCTGTCTTTATGGACTTGGTGAAAATCGCCTTATTTCGGCGAGACAGTGCGTTTCTCGCCTGAAACACATTATGGGTTTTCATTTTGTGAATAACTTGAAAATCTTAGCTCAAACAGCTGCAAAACCTATTTCCCCAGCATGGAAATGCTGAATTCTATAAGGCCAAGCCTGAAATATGTGTGTCCGAGTCTCCTATCAAAAGTTACAGCTGTCTTTATGGACTTGGTGAAAATCGCCTTATTTCGGCGAGACAGTGCGTTTCTCGCCTGAAACACATTATGGGTTTTCATTTTGTGAATAACTTGAAAATCTTAGCTCAAACAGCTGCAAAACCTATTTCCCCAGCATGGAAATGCTGAATTCTATAAGGCCAAGCCTGAAATATGTGTGTCCGAGTCTCCTATCAAAAGTTACAGCTGTCTTTATGGACTTGGTGAAAATCGCCTTATTTCGGCGAGACAGTGCGTTTCTCGCCTGAAACACATTATGGGTTTTCATTTTGTGAATAACTTGAAAATCTTAGCTCAAACAGCTGCAAAACCTATTTCCCCAGCATGGAAATGCTGAATTCTATAAGGCCAAGCCTGAAATATGTGTGTCCGAGTCTCCTATCAAAAGTTACAGCTGTCTTTATGGACTTGGTGAAAATCGCCTTATTTCGGCGAGACAGTGCGTTTCTCGCCTGAAACACATTATGGGTTTTCATTTTGTGAATAACTTGAAAATCTTAGCTCAAACAGCTGCAAAACCTATTTCCCCAGCATGGAAATGCTGAATTCTATAAGGCCAAGCCTGAAATATGTGTGTCCGAGTCTCCTATCAAAAGTTACAGCTGTCTTTATGGACTTGGTGAAAATCGCCTTATTTCGGCGAGACAGTGCGTTTCTCGCCTGAAACACATTATGGGTTTTCATTTTGTGAATAACTTGAAAATCTTAGCTCAAACAGCTGCAAAACCTATTTCCCCAGCATGGAAATGCTGAATTCTATAAGGCCAAGCCTGAAATATGTGTGTCCGAGTCTCCTATCAAAAGTTACAGCTGTCTTTATGGACTTGGTGAAAATCGCCTTATTTCGGCGAGACAGTGCGTTTCTCGCCTGAAACACATTATGGGTTTTCATTTTGTGAATAACTTGAAAATCTTAGCTCAAACAGCTGCAAAACCTATTTCCCCAGCATGGAAATGCTGAATTCTATAAGGCCAAGCCTGAAATATGTGTGTCCGAGTCTCCTATCAAAAGTTACAGCTGTCTTTATGGACTTGGTGAAAATCGCCTTATTTCGGCGAGACAGTGCGTTTCTCGCCTGAAACACATTATGGGTTTTCATTTTGTGAATAACTTGAAAATCTTAGCTCAAACAGCTGCAAAACCTATTTCCCCAGCATGGAAATGCTGAATTCTATAAGGCCAAGCCTGAAATATGTGTGTCCGAGTCTCCTATCAAAAGTTACAGCTGTCTTTATGGACTTGGTGAAAATCGCCTTATTTCGGCGAGACAGTGCGTTTCTCGCCTGAAACACATTATGGGTTTTCATTTTGTGAATAACTTGAAAATCTTAGCTCAAACAGCTGCAAAACCTATTTCCCCAGCATGGAAATGCTGAATTCTATAAGGCCAAGCCTGAAATATGTGTGTCCGAGTCTCCTATCAAAAGTTACAGCTGTCTTTATGGACTTGGTGAAAATCGCCTTATTTCGGCGAGACAGTGCGTTTCTCGCCTAAACACATTATGGGTTTTCATTTTGTGAATAACTTGAAAATCTTAGCTCAAACAGCTGCAAAACCTATTTCCCAGCATGGAAATGCTGAATTCTATAAGGCCAAGCCTGAAATATGTGTGTCCGAGTCTCCTATCAAAAGTTACAGCTGTCTTTATGGACTTGGTGAAAATCGCCTTATTTCGGCGAGACAGTGCGTTTCTCGCCTGAAACACATTATGGGTTTTCATTTTGTGAATAACTTGAAAATCTTAGCTCAAACAGCTGCAAAACCTATTTCCCCAGCATGGAAATGCTGAATTCTATAAGGCCAAGCCTGAAATATGTGTGTCCGAGTCTCCTATCAAAAGTTACAGCTGTCTTTATGGACTTGGTGAAAATCGCCTTATTTCGGCGAGACAGTGCGTTTCTCGCCTGAAACACATTATGGGTTTTCATTTTGTGAATAACTTGAAAATCTTAGCTCAAACAGCTGCAAAACCTATTTCCCCAGCATGGAAATGCTGAATTCTATAAGGCCAAGCCTGAAATATGTGTGTCCGAGTCTCCTATCAAAAGTTACAGCTGTCTTTATGGACTTGGTGAAAATCGCCTTATTTCGGCGAGACAGTGCGTTTCTCGCCTGAAACACATTATGGGTTTTCATTTTGTGAATAACTTGAAAATCTTAGCTCAAACAGCTGCAAAACCTATTTCCCCAGCATGGAAATGCTGAATTCTATAAGGCCAAGCCTGAAATATGTGTGTCCGAGTCTCCTATCAAAAGTTACAGCTGTCTTTATGGACTTGGTGAAAATCGCCTTATTTCGGCGAGACAGTGCGTTTCTCGCCTGAAACACATTATGGGTTTTCATTTTGTGAATAACTTGAAAATCTTAGCTCAAACAGCTGCAAAACCTATTTCCCCAGCATGGAAATGCTGAATTCTATAAGGCCAAGCCTGAAATATGTGTGTCCGAGTCTCCTATCAAAAGTTACAGCTGTCTTTATGGACTTGGTGAAAATCGCCTTATTTCGGCGAGACAGTGCGTTTCTCGCCTGAAACACATTATGGGTTTTCATTTTGTGAATAACTTGAAAATCTTAGCTCAAACAGCTGCAAAACCTATTTCCCCAGCATGGAAATGCTGAATTCTATAAGGCCAAGCCTGAAATATGTGTGTCCGAGTCTCCTATCAAAAGTTACAGCTGTCTTTATGGACTTGGTGAAAATCGCCTTATTTCGGCGAGACAGTGCGTTTCTCGCCTGAAACACATTATGGGTTTTCATTTTGTGAATAACTTGAAAATCTTAGCTCAAACAGCTGCAAAACCTATTTCCCAGCATGGAAATGCTGAATTCTATAAGGCCAAGCCTGAAATATGTGTGTCCGAGTCTCCTATCAAAAGTTACAGCTGTCTTTATGGACTTGGTGAAAATCGCCTTATTTCGGCGAGACAGTGCGTTTCTCGCCTGAAACACATTATGGGTTTTCATTTTGTGAATAACTTGAAAATCTTAGCTCAAACAGCTGCAAAACCTATTTCCCCAGCATGGAAATGCTGAATTCTATAAGGCCAAGCCTGAAATATGTGTGTCCGAGTCTCCTATCAAAAGTTACAGCTGTCTTTATGGACTTGGTGAAAATCGCCTTATTTCGGCGAGACAGTGCGTTTCTCGCCTGAAACACATTATGGGTTTTCATTTTGTGAATAACTTGAAAATCTTAGCTCAAACAGCTGCAAAACCTATTTCCCAGCATGGAAATGCTGAATTCTATAAGGCCAAGCCTGAAATATGTGTGTCCGAGTCTCCTATCAAAAGTTACAGCTGTCTTTATGGACTTGGTGAAAATCGCCTTATTTCGGCGAGACAGTGCGTTTCTCGCCTGAAACACATTATGGGTTTTCATTTTGTGAATAACTTGAAAATCTTAGCTCAAACAGCTGCAAAACCTATTTCCCCAGCATGGAAATGCTGAATTCTATAAGGCCAAGCCTGAAATATGTGTGTCCGAGTCTCCTATCAAAAGTTACAGCTGTCTTTATGGACTTGGTGAAAATCGCCTTATTTCGGCGAGACAGTGCGTTTCTCGCCTGAAACACATTATGGGTTTTCATTTTGTGAATAACTTGAAAATCTTAGCTCAAACAGCTGCAAACCTATTTCCCAGCATGGAAATGCTGAATTCTATAAGGCCAAGCCTGAAATATGTGTGTCCGAGTCTCCTATCAAAAGTTACAGCTGTCTTTATGGACTTGGTGAAAATCGCCTTATTTCGGCGAGACAGTGCGTTTCTCGCCTGAAACACATTATGGGTTTTCATTTTGTGAATAACTTGAAAATCTTAGCTCAAACAGCTGCAAAACCTATTTCCCCAGCATGGAAATGCTGAATTCTATAAGGCCAAGCCTGAAATATGTGTGTCCGAGTCTCCTATCAAAAGTTACAGCTGTCTTTATGGACTTGGTGAAAATCGCCTTATTTCGGCGAGACAGTGCGTTTCTCGCCTGAAACACATTATGGGTTTTCATTTTGTGAATAACTTGAAAATCTTAGCTCAAACAGCTGCAAAACCTATTTCCCCAGCATGGAAATGCTGAATTCTATAAGGCCAAGCCTGAAATATGTGTGTCCGAGTCTCCTATCAAAAGTTACAGCTGTCTTTATGGACTTGGTGAAAATCGCCTTATTTCGGCGAGACAGTGCGTTTCTCGCCTGAAACACATTATGGGTTTTCATTTTGTGAATAACTTGAAAATCTTAGCTCAAACAGCTGCAAAACCTATTTCCCAGCATGGAAATGCTGAATTCTATAAGGCCAAGCCTGAAATATGTGTGTCCGAGTCTCCTATCAAAAGTTACAGCTGTCTTTATGGACTTGGTGAAAATCGCCTTATTTCGGCGAGACAGTGCGTTTCTCGCCTGAAACACATTATGGGTTTTCATTTTGTGAATAACTTGAAAATCTTAGCTCAAACAGCTGCAAAACCTATTTCCCCAGCATGGAAATGCTGAATTCTATAAGGCCAAGCCTGAAATATGTGTGTCCGAGTCTCCTATCAAAAGTTACAGCTGTCTTTATGGACTTGGTGAAAATCGCCTTATTTCGGCGAGACAGTGCGTTTCTCGCCTGAAACACATTATGGGTTTTCATTTTGTGAATAACTTGAAAATCTTAGCTCAAACAGCTGCAAAACCTATTCCCCAGCATGGAAATGCTGAATTCTATAAGGCCAAGCCTGAAATATGTGTGTCCGAGTCTCCTATCAAAAGTTACAGCTGTCTTTATGGACTTGGTGAAAATCGCCTTATTTCGGCGAGACAGTGCGTTTCTCGCCTGAAACACATTATGGGTTTTCATTTTGTGAATAACTTGAAAATCTTAGCTCAAACAGCTGCAAAACCTATTTCCCCAGCATGGAAATGCTGAATTCTATAAGGCCAAGCCTGAAATATGTGTGTCCGAGTCTCCTATCAAAAGTTACAGCTGTCTTTATGGACTTGGTGAAAATCGCCTTATTTCGGCGAGACAGTGCGTTTCTCGCCTGAAACACATTATGGGTTTCATTTTGTGAATAACTTGAAATCTTAGCTCAAACAGCTGCAAAACCTATTTCCCCAGCATGGAAATGCTGAATTCTATAAGGCCAAGCCTGAAATATGTGTGTCCGAGTCTCCTATCAAAGTTACAGCTGTCTTTATGGACTTGGTGAAAATCGCCTTATTTCGGCGAGACAGTGCGTTTCTCGCCTGAAACACATTATGGGTTTTCATTTTGTGAATAACTTGAAAATCTTAGCTCAAACAGCTGCAAAACCTATTTCCCCAGCATGGAAATGCTGAATTCTATAAGGCCAAGCCTGAAATATGTGTGTCCGAGTCTCCTATCAAAAGTTACAGCTGTCTTTATGGACTTGGTGAAAATCGCCTTATTTCGGCGAGACAGTGCGTTTCTCGCCTGAAACACATTATGGGTTTTCATTTTGTGAATAACTTGAAAATCTTAGCTCAAACAGCTGCAAAACCTATTTCCCCAGCATGGAAATGCTGAATTCTATAAGGCCAAGCCTGAAATATGTGTGTCCGAGTCTCCTATCAAAAGTTACAGCTGTCTTTATGGACTTGGTGAAAATCGCCTTATTTCGGCGAGACAGTGCGTTTCTCGCCTGAAACACATTATGGGTTTTCATTTTGTGAATAACTTGAAAATCTTAGCTCAAACAGCTGCAAAACCTATTTCCCCAGCATGGAAATGCTGAATTCTATAAGGCCAAGCCTGAAATATGTGTGTCCGAGTCTCCTATCAAAGTTACAGCTGTCTTTATGGACTTGGTGAAAATCGCCTTATTTCGGCGAGACAGTGCGTTTCTCGCCTGAAACACATTATGGGTTTTCATTTTGTGAATAACTTGAAAATCTTAGCTCAAACAGCTGCAAAACCTATTTCCCCAGCATGGAAATGCTGAATTCTATAAGGCCAAGCCTGAAATATGTGTGTCCGAGTCTCCTATCAAAAGTTACAGCTGTCTTTATGGACTTGGTGAAAATCGCCTTATTTCGGCGAGACAGTGCGTTTCTCGCCTGAAACACATTATGGGTTTCATTTTGTGAATAACTTGAAAATCTTAGCTCAAACAGCTGCAAAACCTATTTCCCAGCATGGAAATGCTGAATTCTATAAGGCCAAGCCTGAAATATGTGTGTCCGAGTCTCCTATCAAAAGTTACAGCTGTCTTTATGGACTTGGTGAAAATCGC
>NW_020329453.1:0-11587 GCF_001858045.2 Oreochromis niloticus | reverse complement strand
GAAAACATTGGTTTTCATTTTGTGAATAACTTGAAAATCTTAGCTCAAACAGCTGCAAAACCTATTTCCCCAGCATGGAAATGCTGAATTCTATAAGGCCAACAGTGCGTTTCTCGCCTGAAACACATTATGGGTTTTCATTTTGTGAATAACTTGAAAATCTTAGCTCAAACAGCTGCAAACCTATTTCCCCAGCATGGAAATGCTGATTCTATAAGGCCAAGCCTGAAATATGTGTGTCCGAGTCTCCTATCAAAAGTTACAGCTGTCTTTATGGACTTGGGTGAAAATCGCCTTATTTCGGCGAGACAGTGCGTTTCTCGCCTGAAACACATTATGGGTTTTCATTTTGTGAATAACTTGAAAATCTTAGCTCAAACAGCTGCAAAACCTATTTCCCCAGCATGGAAATGCTGAATTCTATAAGGCCAAGCCTGAAATATGTGTGTCCGAGTCTCCTATCAAAAGTTACAGCTGTCTTTATGGACTTGGTGAAAATCGCCTTATTTCGGCGAGACAGTGCGTTTCTCGCCTGAAACACATTATGGGTTTTCATTTTGTGAATAACTTGAAAATCTTAGCTCAAACAGCTGCAAAACCTATTTCCCAGCATGGAAATGCTGAATTCTATAAGGCCAAGCCTGAAATATGTGTGTCCGAGTCTCCTATCAAAGTTACAGCTGTCTTTATGGACTTGGTGAAAATCGCCTTATTTCGGCGAGACAGTGCGTTTCTCGCCTGAAACACATTATGGGTTTTCATTTTGTGAATAACTTGAAAATCTTAGCTCAAACAGCTGCAAAACCTATTTCCCCAGCATGGAAATGCTGAATTCTATAAGGCCAAGCCTGAAATATGTGTGTCCGAGTCTCCTATCAAAAGTTACAGCTGTCTTTATGGACTTGGTGAAAATCGCCTTATTTCGGCGAGACAGTGCGTTTCTCGCCTGAAACACATTATGGGTTTTCATTTTGTGAATAACTTGAAAATCTTAGCTCAAACAGCTGCAAAACCTATTTCCCCAGCATGGAAATGCTGAATTCTATAAGGCCAAGCCTGAAATATGTGTGTCCGAGTCTCCTATCAAAAGTTACAGCTGTCTTTATGGACTTGGTGAAAATCGCCTTATTTCGGCGAGACAGTGCGTTTCTCGCCTGAAACACATTATGGGTTTTCATTTTGTGAATAACTTGAAAATCTTAGCTCAAACAGCTGCAAACCTATTTCCCCAGCATGGAAATGCTGAATTCTATAAGGCCAAGCCTGAAATATGTGTGTCCGAGTCTCCTATCAAAAGTTACAGCTGTCTTTATGGACTTGGTGAAAATCGCCTTATTTCGGCGAGACAGTGCGTTTCTCGCCTGAAACACATTATGGGTTTTCATTTTGTGAATAACTTGAAAATCTTAGCTCAAACAGCTGCAAAACCTATTTCCCCAGCATGGAAATGCTGAATTCTATAAGGCCAAGCCTGAAATATGTGTGTCCGAGTCTCCTATCAAAAGTTACAGCTGTCTTTATGGACTTGGTGAAAATCGCCTTATTTCGGCGAGACAGTGCGTTTCTCGCCTGAAACACATTATGGGTTTTCATTTTGTGAATAACTTGAAAATCTTAGCTCAAACAGCTGCAAAACCTATTTCCCCAGCATGGAAATGCTGAATTCTATAAGGCCAAGCCTGAAATATGTGTGTCCGAGTCTCCTATCAAAAGTTACAGCTGTCTTTATGGACTTGGTGAAAATCGCCTTATTTCGGCGAGACAGTGCGTTTCTCGCCTGAAACACATTATGGGTTTTCATTTTGTGAATAACTTGAAAATCTTAGCTCAAACAGCTGCAAAACCTATTTCCCCAGCATGGAAATGCTGAATTCTATAAGGCCAAGCCTGAAATATGTGTGTCCGAGTCTCCTATCAAAAGTTACAGCTGTCTTTATGGACTTGGTGAAAATCGCCTTATTTCGGCGAGACAGTGCGTTTCTCGCCTGAAACACATTATGGGTTTTCATTTTGTGAATAACTTGAAAATCTTAGCTCAAACAGCTGCAAAACCTATTTCCCCAGCATGGAAATGCTGAATTCTATAAGGCCAAGCCTGAAATATGTGTGTCCGAGTCTCCTATCAAAAGTTACAGCTGTCTTTATGGACTTGGTGAAAATCGCCTTATTTCGGCGAGACAGTGCGTTTCTCGCCTGAAACACATTATGGGTTTTCATTTTGTGAATAACTTGAAAATCTTAGCTCAAACAGCTGCAAAACCTATTTCCCCAGCATGGAAATGCTGAATTCTATAAGGCCAAGCCTGAAATATGTGTGTCCGAGTCTCCTATCAAAAGTTACAGCTGTCTTTATGGACTTGGTGAAAATCGCCTTATTTCGGCGAGACAGTGCGTTTCTCGCCTGAAACACATTATGGGTTTTCATTTTGTGAATAACTTGAAAATCTTAGCTCAAACAGCTGCAAAACCTATTTCCCCAGCATGGAAATGCTGAATTCTATAAGGCCAAGCCTGAAATATGTGTGTCCGAGTCTCCTATCAAAAGTTACAGCTGTCTTTATGGACTTGGTGAAAATCGCCTTATTTCGGCGAGACAGTGCGTTTCTCGCCTGAAACACATTATGGGTTTTCATTTTGTGAATAACTTGAAAATCTTAGCTCAAACAGCTGCAAAACCTATTTCCCCAGCATGGAAATGCTGAATTCTATAAGGCCAAGCCTGAAATATGTGTGTCCGAGTCTCCTATCAAAAGTTACAGCTGTCTTTATGGACTTGGTGAAAATCGCCTTATTTCGGCGAGACAGTGCGTTTCTCGCCTGAAACACATTATGGGTTTTCATTTTGTGAATAACTTGAAAATCTTAGCTCAAACAGCTGCAAAACCTATTTCCCCAGCATGGAAATGCTGAATTCTATAAGGCCAAGCCTGAAATATGTGTGTCCGAGTCTCCTATCAAAAGTTACAGCTGTCTTTATGGACTTGGTGAAAATCGCCTTATTTCGGCGAGACAGTGCGTTTCTCGCCTGAAACACATTATGGGTTTTCATTTTGTGAATAACTTGAAAATCTTAGCTCAAACAGCTGCAAAACCTATTTCCCCAGCATGGAAATGCTGAATTCTATAAGGCCAAGCCTGAAATATGTGTGTCCGAGTCTCCTATCAAAAGTTACAGCTGTCTTTATGGACTTGGTGAAAATCGCCTTATTTCGGCGAGACAGTGCGTTTCTCGCCTGAAACACATTATGGGTTTTCATTTTGTGAATAACTTGAAAATCTTAGCTCAAACAGCTGCAAAACCTATTTCCCCAGCATGGAAATGCTGAATTCTATAAGGCCAAGCCTGAAATATGTGTGTCCGAGTCTCCTATCAAAAGTTACAGCTGTCTTTATGGACTTGGTGAAAATCGCCTTATTTCGGCGAGACAGTGCGTTTCTCGCCTGAAACACATTATGGGTTTTCATTTTGTGAATAACTTGAAAATCTTAGCTCAAACAGCTGCAAAACCTATTTCCCCAGCATGGAAATGCTGAATTCTATAAGGCCAAGCCTGAAATATGTGTGTCCGAGTCTCCTATCAAAAGTTACAGCTGTCTTTATGGACTTGGTGAAAATCGCCTTATTTCGGCGAGACAGTGCGTTTCTCGCCTGAAACACATTATGGGTTTTCATTTTGTGAATAACTTGAAAATCTTAGCTCAAACAGCTGCAAAACCTATTTCCCCAGCATGGAAATGCTGAATTCTATAAGGCCAAGCCTGAAATATGTGTGTCCGAGTCTCCTATCAAAAGTTACAGCTGTCTTTATGGACTTGGTGAAAATCGCCTTATTTCGGCGAGACAGTGCGTTTCTCGCCTGAAACACATTATGGGTTTTCATTTTGTGAATAACTTGAAAATCTTAGCTCAAACAGCTGCAAAACCTATTTCCCCAGCATGGAAATGCTGAATTCTATAAGGCCAAGCCTGAAATATGTGTGTCCGAGTCTCCTATCAAAAGTTACAGCTGTCTTTATGGACTTGGTGAAAATCGCCTTATTTCGGCGAGACAGTGCGTTTCTCGCCTGAAACACATTATGGGTTTTCATTTTGTGAATAACTTGAAAATCTTAGCTCAAACAGCTGCAAAACCTATTTCCCCAGCATGGAAATGCTGAATTCTATAAGGCCAAGCCTGAAATATGTGTGTCCGAGTCTCCTATCAAAAGTTACAGCTGTCTTTATGGACTTGGTGAAAATCGCCTTATTTCGGCGAGACAGTGCGTTTCTCGCCTGAAACACATTATGGGTTTTCATTTTGTGAATAACTTGAAAATCTTAGCTCAAACAGCTGCAAAACCTATTTCCCCAGCATGGAAATGCTGAATTCTATAAGGCCAAGCCTGAAATATGTGTGTCCGAGTCTCCTATCAAAAGTTACAGCTGTCTTTATGGACTTGGTGAAAATCGCCTTATTTCGGCGAGACAGTGCGTTTCTCGCCTGAAACACATTATGGGTTTTCATTTTGTGAATAACTTGAAAATCTTAGCTCAAACAGCTGCAAAACCTATTTCCCCAGCATGGAAATGCTGAATTCTATAAGGCCAAGCCTGAAATATGTGTGTCCGAGTCTCCTATCAAAAGTTACAGCTGTCTTTATGGACTTGGTGAAAATCGCCTTATTTCGGCGAGACAGTGCGTTTCTCGCCTGAAACACATTATGGGTTTTCATTTTGTGAATAACTTGAAAATCTTAGCTCAAACAGCTGCAAAACCTATTTCCCCAGCATGGAAATGCTGAATTCTATAAGGCCAAGCCTGAAATATGTGTGTCCGAGTCTCCTATCAAAAGTTACAGCTGTCTTTATGGACTTGGTGAAAATCGCCTTATTTCGGCGAGACAGTGCGTTTCTCGCCTGAAACACATTATGGGTTTTCATTTTGTGAATAACTTGAAAATCTTAGCTCAAACAGCTGCAAAACCTATTTCCCCAGCATGGAAATGCTGAATTCTATAAGGCCAAGCCTGAAATATGTGTGTCCGAGTCTCCTATCAAAAGTTACAGCTGTCTTTATGGACTTGGTGAAAATCGCCTTATTTCGGCGAGACAGTGCGTTTCTCGCCTGAAACACATTATGGGTTTTCATTTTGTGAATAACTTGAAAATCTTAGCTCAAACAGCTGCAAAACCTATTTCCCCAGCATGGAAATGCTGAATTCTATAAGGCCAAGCCTGAAATATGTGTGTCCGAGTCTCCTATCAAAAGTTACAGCTGTCTTTATGGACTTGGTGAAAATCGCCTTATTTCGGCGAGACAGTGCGTTTCTCGCCTGAAACACATTATGGGTTTTCATTTTGTGAATAACTTGAAAATCTTAGCTCAAACAGCTGCAAAACCTATTTCCCCAGCATGGAAATGCTGAATTCTATAAGGCCAAGCCTGAAATATGTGTGTCCGAGTCTCCTATCAAAAGTTACAGCTGTCTTTATGGACTTGGTGAAAATCGCCTTATTTCGGCGAGACAGTGCGTTTCTCGCCTGAAACACATTATGGGTTTTCATTTTGTGAATAACTTGAAAATCTTAGCTCAAACAGCTGCAAAACCTATTTCCCCAGCATGGAAATGCTGAATTCTATAAGGCCAAGCCTGAAATATGTGTGTCCGAGTCTCCTATCAAAAGTTACAGCTGTCTTTATGGACTTGGTGAAAATCGCCTTATTTCGGCGAGACAGTGCGTTTCTCGCCTGAAACACATTATGGGTTTTCATTTTGTGAATAACTTGAAAATCTTAGCTCAAACAGCTGCAAAACCTATTTCCCCAGCATGGAAATGCTGAATTCTATAAGGCCAAGCCTGAAATATGTGTGTCCGAGTCTCCTATCAAAAGTTACAGCTGTCTTTATGGACTTGGTGAAAATCGCCTTATTTCGGCGAGACAGTGCGTTTCTCGCCTGAAACACATTATGGGTTTTCATTTTGTGAATAACTTGAAAATCTTAGCTCAAACAGCTGCAAAACCTATTTCCCCAGCATGGAAATGCTGAATTCTATAAGGCCAAGCCTGAAATATGTGTGTCCGAGTCTCCTATCAAAAGTTACAGCTGTCTTTATGGACTTGGTGAAAATCGCCTTATTTCGGCGAGACAGTGCGTTTCTCGCCTGAAACACATTATGGGTTTTCATTTTGTGAATAACTTGAAAATCTTAGCTCAAACAGCTGCAAAACCTATTTCCCCAGCATGGAAATGCTGAATTCTATAAGGCCAAGCCTGAAATATGTGTGTCCGAGTCTCCTATCAAAAGTTACAGCTGTCTTTATGGACTTGGTGAAAATCGCCTTATTTCGGCGAGACAGTGCGTTTCTCGCCTGAAACACATTATGGGTTTTCATTTTGTGAATAACTTGAAAATCTTAGCTCAAACAGCTGCAAAACCTATTTCCCCAGCATGGAAATGCTGAATTCTATAAGGCCAAGCCTGAAATATGTGTGTCCGAGTCTCCTATCAAAAGTTACAGCTGTCTTTATGGACTTGGTGAAAATCGCCTTATTTCGGCGAGACAGTGCGTTTCTCGCCTGAAACACATTATGGGTTTTCATTTTGTGAATAACTTGAAAATCTTAGCTCAAACAGCTGCAAAACCTATTTCCCCAGCATGGAAATGCTGAATTCTATAAGGCCAAGCCTGAAATATGTGTGTCCGAGTCTCCTATCAAAAGTTACAGCTGTCTTTATGGACTTGGTGAAAATCGCCTTATTTCGGCGAGACAGTGCGTTTCTCGCCTGAAACACATTATGGGTTTTCATTTTGTGAATAACTTGAAAATCTTAGCTCAAACAGCTGCAAAACCTATTTCCCCAGCATGGAAATGCTGAATTCTATAAGGCCAAGCCTGAAATATGTGTGTCCGAGTCTCCTATCAAAAGTTACAGCTGTCTTTATGGACTTGGTGAAAATCGCCTTATTTCGGCGAGACAGTGCGTTTCTCGCCTGAAACACATTATGGGTTTTCATTTTGTGAATAACTTGAAAATCTTAGCTCAAACAGCTGCAAAACCTATTTCCCCAGCATGGAAATGCTGAATTCTATAAGGCCAAGCCTGAAATATGTGTGTCCGAGTCTCCTATCAAAAGTTACAGCTGTCTTTATGGACTTGGTGAAAATCGCCTTATTTCGGCGAGACAGTGCGTTTCTCGCCTGAAACACATTATGGGTTTTCATTTTGTGAATAACTTGAAAATCTTAGCTCAAACAGCTGCAAAACCTATTTCCCAGCATGGAAATGCTGAATTCTATAAGGCCAAGCCTGAAATATGTGTGTCCGAGTCTCCTATCAAAAGTTACAGCTGTCTTTATGGACTTGGTGAAAATCGCCTTATTTCGGCGAGACAGTGCGTTTCTCGCCTGAAACACATTATGGGTTTTCATTTTGTGAATAACTTGAAAATCTTAGCTCAAACAGCTGCAAAACCTATTTCCCCAGCATGGAAATGCTGAATTCTATAAGGCCAAGCCTGAAATATGTGTGTCCGAGTCTCCTATCAAAAGTTACAGCTGTCTTTATGGACTTGGTGAAAATCGCCTTATTTCGGCGAGACAGTGCGTTTCTCGCCTGAAACACATTATGGGTTTTCATTTTGTGAATAACTTGAAAATCTTAGCTCAAACAGCTGCAAAACCTATTTCCCCAGCATGGAAATGCTGAATTCTATAAGGCCAAGCCTGAAATATGTGTGTCCGAGTCTCCTATCAAAAGTTACAGCTGTCTTTATGGACTTGGTGAAAATCGCCTTATTTCGGCGAGACAGTGCGTTTCTCGCCTGAAACACATTATGGGTTTTCATTTTGTGAATAACTTGAAAATCTTAGCTCAAACAGCTGCAAAACCTATTTCCCCAGCATGGAAATGCTGAATTCTATAAGGCCAAGCCTGAAATATGTGTGTCCGAGTCTCCTATCAAAAGTTACAGCTGTCTTTATGGACTTGGTGAAAATCGCCTTATTTCGGCGAGACAGTGCGTTTCTCGCCTGAAACACATTATGGGTTTTCATTTTGTGAATAACTTGAAAATCTTAGCTCAAACAGCTGCAAAACCTATTTCCCCAGCATGGAAATGCTGAATTCTATAAGGCCAAGCCTGAAATATGTGTGTCCGAGTCTCCTATCAAAAGTTACAGCTGTCTTTATGGACTTGGTGAAAATCGCCTTATTTCGGCGAGACAGTGCGTTTCTCGCCTGAAACACATTATGGGTTTTCATTTTGTGAATAACTTGAAAATCTTAGCTCAAACAGCTGCAAAACCTATTTCCCCAGCATGGAAATGCTGAATTCTATAAGGCCAAGCCTGAAATATGTGTGTCCGAGTCTCCTATCAAAAGTTACAGCTGTCTTTATGGACTTGGTGAAAATCGCCTTATTTCGGCGAGACAGTGCGTTTCTCGCCTGAAACACATTATGGGTTTTCATTTTGTGAATAACTTGAAAATCTTAGCTCAAACAGCTGCAAAACCTATTTCCCCAGCATGGAAATGCTGAATTCTATAAGGCCAAGCCTGAAATATGTGTGTCCGAGTCTCCTATCAAAAGTTACAGCTGTCTTTATGGACTTGGTGAAAATCGCCTTATTTCGGCGAGACAGTGCGTTTCTCGCCTGAAACACATTATGGGTTTTCATTTTGTGAATAACTTGAAAATCTTAGCTCAAACAGCTGCAAAACCTATTTCCCCAGCATGGAAATGCTGAATTCTATAAGGCCAAGCCTGAAATATGTGTGTCCGAGTCTCCTATCAAAAGTTACAGCTGTCTTTATGGACTTGGTGAAAATCGCCTTATTTCGGCGAGACAGTGCGTTTCTCGCCTGAAACACATTATGGGTTTTCATTTTGTGAATAACTTGAAAATCTTAGCTCAAACAGCTGCAAAACCTATTTCCCCAGCATGGAAATGCTGAATTCTATAAGGCCAAGCCTGAAATATGTGTGTCCGAGTCTCCTATCAAAAGTTACAGCTGTCTTTATGGACTTGGTGAAAATCGCCTTATTTCGGCGAGACAGTGCGTTTCTCGCCTGAAACACATTATGGGTTTTCATTTTGTGAATAACTTGAAAATCTTAGCTCAAACAGCTGCAAAACCTATTTCCCCAGCATGGAAATGCTGAATTCTATAAGGCCAAGCCTGAAATATGTGTGTCCGAGTCTCCTATCAAAAGTTACAGCTGTCTTTATGGACTTGGTGAAAATCGCCTTATTTCGGCGAGACAGTGCGTTTCTCGCCTGAAACACATTATGGGTTTTCATTTTGTGAATAACTTGAAAATCTTAGCTCAAACAGCTGCAAAACCTATTTCCCCAGCATGGAAATGCTGAATTCTATAAGGCCAAGCCTGAAATATGTGTGTCCGAGTCTCCTATCAAAAGTTACAGCTGTCTTTATGGACTTGGTGAAAATCGCCTTATTTCGGCGAGACAGTGCGTTTCTCGCCTGAAACACATTATGGGTTTTCATTTTGTGAATAACTTGAAAATCTTAGCTCAAACAGCTGCAAAACCTATTTCCCCAGCATGGAAATGCTGAATTCTATAAGGCCAAGCCTGAAATATGTGTGTCCGAGTCTCCTATCAAAAGTTACAGCTGTCTTTATGGACTTGGTGAAAATCGCCTTATTTCGGCGAGACAGTGCGTTTCTCGCCTGAAACACATTATGGGTTTTCATTTTGTGAATAACTTGAAAATCTTAGCTCAAACAGCTGCAAAACCTATTTCCCCAGCATGGAAATGCTGAATTCTATAAGGCCAAGCCTGAAATATGTGTGTCCGAGTCTCCTATCAAAAGTTACAGCTGTCTTTATGGACTTGGTGAAAATCGCCTTATTTCGGCGAGACAGTGCGTTTCTCGCCTGAAACACATTATGGGTTTTCATTTTGTGAATAACTTGAAAATCTTAGCTCAAACAGCTGCAAAACCTATTTCCCCAGCATGGAAATGCTGAATTCTATAAGGCCAAGCCTGAAATATGTGTGTCCGAGTCTCCTATCAAAAGTTACAGCTGTCTTTATGGACTTGGTGAAAATCGCCTTATTTCGGCGAGACAGTGCGTTTCTCGCCTGAAACACATTATGGGTTTTCATTTTGTGAATAACTTGAAAATCTTAGCTCAAACAGCTGCAAAACCTATTTCCCCAGCATGGAAATGCTGAATTCTATAAGGCCAAGCCTGAAATATGTGTGTCCGAGTCTCCTATCAAAAGTTACAGCTGTCTTTATGGACTTGGTGAAAATCGCCTTATTTCGGCGAGACAGTGCGTTTCTCGCCTGAAACACATTATGGGTTTTCATTTTGTGAATAACTTGAAAATCTTAGCTCAAACAGCTGCAAAACCTATTTCCCCAGCATGGAAATGCTGAATTCTATAAGGCCAAGCCTGAAATATGTGTGTCCGAGTCTCCTATCAAAAGTTACAGCTGTCTTTATGGACTTGGTGAAAATCGCCTTATTTCGGCGAGACAGTGCGTTTCTCGCCTGAAACACATTATGGGTTTTCATTTTGTGAATAACTTGAAAATCTTAGCTCAAACAGCTGCAAAACCTATTTCCCCAGCATGGAAATGCTGAATTCTATAAGGCCAAGCCTGAAATATGTGTGTCCGAGTCTCCTATCAAAAGTTACAGCTGTCTTTATGGACTTGGTGAAAATCGCCTTATTTCGGCGAGACAGTGCGTTTCTCGCCTGAAACACATTATGGGTTTTCATTTTGTGAATAACTTGAAAATCTTAGCTCAAACAGCTGCAAAACCTATTTCCCCAGCATGGAAATGCTGAATTCTATAAGGCCAAGCCTGAAATATGTGTGTCCGAGTCTCCTATCAAAAGTTACAGCTGTCTTTATGGACTTGGTGAAAATCGCCTTATTTCGGCGAGACAGTGCGTTTCTCGCCTGAAACACATTATGGGTTTTCATTTTGTGAATAACTTGAAAATCTTAGCTCAAACAGCTGCAAAACCTATTTCCCCAGCATGGAAATGCTGAATTCTATAAGGCCAAGCCTGAAATATGTGTGTCCGAGTCTCCTATCAAAAGTTACAGCTGTCTTTATGGACTTGGTGAAAATCGCCTTATTTCGGCGAGACAGTGCGTTTCTCGCCTGAAACACATTATGGGTTTTCATTTGTGAATAACTTGAAAATCTTAGCTCAAACAGCTGCAAAACCTATTTCCCCAGCATGGAAATGCTGAATTCTATAAGGCCAAGCCTGAAATATGTGTGTCCGAGTCTCCTATCAAAAGTTACAGCTGTCTTTATGGACTTGGTGAAAATCGCCTTATTTCGGCAGACAGTGCGTTTCTCGCCTGAAACACATTATGGGTTTTCATTTGTGAATAACTTGAAAATCTTAGCTCAAACAGCTGCAAAACCTATTTCCCCAGCATGGAAATGCTGAATTCTAAAGGCCAAGCCTGAAATATGTGTGTCCGAGTCTCCTATCAAAAGTTACAGCTGTCTTTATGACTTGGTGAAAATCGCCTTATTCGGCGAGACAGTGCGTTTCTCGCCTGAAACACATTATGGTTTTCATTTTGTGAATAACTTGAAA